>NC_134850.1:65848340-66151370 GCF_965363235.1 Mytilus galloprovincialis | reverse complement strand
TTTATATCATATTCCAAACGTATCAGAATTTAAAAGATTGAAGAAACATTGGTAAAAAGGGACATTGTTATTTGTAATTGAAACGTTTTATTGTTCTATGGTCCAGCTGGTTGAATATCAAAACGAAAGTAATTGTTTAATTTCATTATCCGAGATAAAACAGTGTATTTAATGACAAATACCAAAACCAAATATACACCAAACATGCACCATAACTTAACATGACGAACCGTGTGACGTTAGGCGCAGTCAATATTACTTTTCTCCAGGTGAATATAATTTGTATAGTTAAACCTACTAGAATGATACCAATATGGAATAACATTTATTCCAGTTCTGTGTCGGAAGTTTAAGTTTCGTTTAAACTAGTCGGCATGGTAGCCTAGTACGTAAGTAGACCTATTTACAGTTCTATGCCTTTGAGTAACAAGGTCTCTGATAATAAATGAATATTCAAATAGACTAGATAATTTTCCTCATTCCCAGGTCGCTAAATTTCTACAATAATGAAAACTACAACCAAAGGTATAATATTACACTTTAATATGTATACATGTTGAACCCTTATAGTAATACAAAAGAAACTCTATACAAGTACTATTTTGAAAATAAAAAAACGTAGACTAAAAAGAAGTGAATGTTTAACTTACGTAGCATTTAAATTACAACTCCATTTTTGCCTGTCGTTCTCGATGTCCCGATAGTAAATATCAATCGTCTATCAAATGCTATTTGCAATAGCTTTGCAAACAACTTGCCTTTTGTATTATTTGGGAGATATGCCCGCCTTGTTATTCCTTCAAAAGGTCTGCCAGGATGTGGATACTCTGCCTGCAAAACCAATAAATTAACTTGACAATGCAAAATGAGTATACCTGTTAAACCTGTTGTTTTCTGCTATGCATGCATTCCACCTCCATGTAATCTAGACTCAGTTAAATATAACGATATTCAATAGGATACTCTTGGTATCTTATATTATTTTTCTGTATGTGTTGCATTTTAGTGTTAGTGGGTAATATAGACCCGGCGGCCGTTACTTGTATTAATAGATTTAAGACCATATAAAGGTCTTTTATGAGTTGATACACATAATGACTTCTCAAATCGATATACCAATCAATTAGTATTGCTGAGAATGTCAGTCGTTGCTGTATCATACGTAAAGCTTCTAAATCTGTTTATGTGTATGCTACAAATCATAAGCTGCAAAAGTAATGTCGACATAATTGACTTTACTTAAAAAATTGTTTAGCATACTATACAGCATTCAATAGTATTTTAAAAAGATACACAATACTTTTAAGAGCTGACCATTGGCATGTGATCCTGGAATCATGTAAGCAACAAATGTAAACAGGACGTAAAATATTGATAATTAAAATCAAAAGAACAATATGTATTGGCTTATTTGTGATGGATATGAATTTGGTTGACTGCTTAAAACTGATACTTTGTTCAACGAAATATTGGATGCCGCGAAATTCTAAGTTTAATATTTAAATTTATGTTTTGTTAATGCCCAGGTATAATGTGGAGATGTAAACATATGGCTGTGCTATTCGAATATACCAAAGCTATACAAAAGGCTGAAATGATTTTATTTTAATTCATTCGATTGCTCGAAATTTTCAAGTTTGTAATCATATTTCTTTTTATGTCACCTTTCTGGTGTTGCATCATCTTGTTCCATTAAATACAACATTTTCCGCTATCCATTCCAGTCCTGACACGTAACTGCGCTGCACGTACTTTTGTGCTCTTGGAAAATGGTTTAATATTTTGTTTTCCCGCTTCCTGTTTATTACCATAACGTTGTCCTGATTTGTTGAAACTTTGTGCAAATTCTTGTCTGATCAAACTAATAAGAGCATAGTTTTTATCTATGAAATGTATTTCAATTAAACTTGAAGTATTACTTCTGATTCTGCTGTACTCTTCTATTGCTTTGCAGTATTCTTTAGCACAAATATCTTTAGGAATTGGAGAAATGCATGTAACAATACAAATATCATTATGAAAGCATTCGTTTTGAGATTTTCTTTTCTTCTTTGCCTTAATAATGTATTATCTGTAACTTAGATTGATTTTCCTCTAAGTTCAGTATTTTTGTGATTTTCCTTTTTAGATAAGATTATATTCATACTTAGTATTGTGAATCCTTGTCTTGTCTTGAATAAATCATCATAAGGTTTGTCCTGTAAAATGTTCAATAAAGCCAGACCCCAAGCCTACATTTTCATTATACTACATATAACACACACATTGATGGGAGAGAATTAAAGCAAATCAAAATTACCCGACACATACTACTTCCTCGTTAATCAACAATTGAAAGGAATTGCATGCTGATGACTAGAACAACATGTTAATATATATATTTTAATGGATGTCTACAATGTGCAGGGTTTTATTTCAATTAATTTATTGTCATACAAAAAGATTCGAGAAAAAAAATTATAATTTATTTAAAGTATACCAAATCATTTTAAGATATCTAGGCTCAGCTGTATGTATTAAAAATTTGTAATAAAGGCTATTAGTTGATGATGAAACACAGGTGCGGACAGGAAATCTGTCATAACGTCTTATATAGTTTTCATGGTCTTCATAATACTGTTTTCCTGCAGCTTCATACATTGGTGCAGAATTTCCATAACGAAAAAAAAATTGTTGGCCCTAACTATGCAATCTACATCTAGTTTCGAAAAACTTTCAAAGTAAACTTTTACAGTTATGCCTTCTACAGTTGTAAAAATCTAATTTGCAGAGATTTCATCATCGTAGCGGACATCATTCATGGAGAGACTTCGAAATACAAAGTGTTTAGAAGACAGTTGGTCCATTTCTCTTGAATAAGACACGTCAAGATTATCTTAATCTGGTATGTCGTCATCCTTTCTTTCTTTTAGAAATTGTTTGTTAATGTTCAAAATCTTTTCTAAGCGTTGTTTGGCTCGCTGTAGAAGTAACAATTCGTCTCCAAATAAGATAATATCGTTTTTATTTATCTGACAATATAGAAGGATTATTGTGTGGTATTATTAAGAGACAGTACAGCATCACTATACCGAAAGGTGAAATAAAAAGACTGGGCTAATTTCTTTTCTCCTTTCTGTACAAGCCCTTGGATAAATTGTGCTTCATAGGAATATAAAAACAAATCTACAAGTAGAGGAGCGCAATTGGTACTCATTTGGATTCCAACAGTATGTTGAAAGACCAAACCTCCAAATTAAACTTCAAATTCAAAATTAACAGAAACTATAATATGCATTCAGTATCTGCTGTTGTTTTAAACAAAGCGCAAATATATAAGCCAGACTTCTTAGTGAACATGATACAGTAACAACCAAAACCTAATCATATATATGGTCTTAGAGCATCGAGACAAACATGAAGTAAATATTTATTTTACATTTGATATTTTTTTGTAATAAGGATATGTTTTATGATTTCCAATGAGACAACTAACCACAAGATACCATAGATACTTTCTATGTAAGAAACAGTCGGCCAACATGCTGTTTTTGATTATGTGTAAACCCAATACCGGATTTCCCCTTTTTGAATATACCTATAAGCTGCTGGTAGTTGTCTTCTGTTTTCTCTAGTTATGTTTGTAACGTTTTTATTCTCTCATTGGAATCTTCGTGGTGTTGTCTTAACCTGTCTGAATGTTTTTCGTTATCTTCAGTTTCCCTGTTAAACAAAGGTGTTGACCAAAGTCGTCATCAACCGCTTGAACGTAAACATTTTGTATACAACGACAAAGGAAACTTGGAAACTATATTATACATATAACTTAAGATATATTGAAAAAAAGATAAAAGTTAGTTTTAACCATACAAAATTGAAATTCAACAGATACCTTTCATATCAAAATAATCTTACTTTAATCTTTAATCTTTTATTACGTAAAAAAAAATAATACTGACTTTTGAGGAAACTTCAAAAAAGACATGTATGTTCTAATAGTGAATATAAAATCTTATTTCTATAATCCAGACACTAACGTGTATATGAACTCGTCCGTTTAAAATTCCTTTTTTCAATGCAACACTTCATATATACCAAATTGTCACTATAACTTGTAGGAAGTAAGTCTCATATAGTAATTTGAAAGATAATTCTGTTATACTTTTAACACTTCAATAAAAAGTAAAATCACAAAAAAATGAACTCCGAGGAAAATTCAAAACAGAAAGTCCCTAATCAAATAGCAAAATCAAGAGTGATCTTTATCTTCTATCTCATCCGATGTACATATATTGGGTGCACTCGTTCATAATTTGTCATTGTGACCATGTATACAGATCAGTGGGATTGTTTCCTTCCACTGACATATTTAGTAAATGAAATTGTCTGCTACACTGTACTTAAGTTTACTAGTAGTTCTTGAATTTTCAAAGACAAATTTGAAATTACCTTCAATGCTTTAAATTTTCCTATTTAAGAAATAATTGATGCCAGCTATACTTTATTGTAGTTTTAACATGGGTAGGCATTATATTCGTGATTATTTTTGCCAGAGCGATAGCTGGCATCAATTATTTCGATTCTGATTAGGACAATTACGGTAATTTCTATGTTCGCTACATGTATAGGTGTATAGTATTTGTGTAGGCTCTTCCATCAACCTCCTTTTCGATTTTTATCCAACTAGTTCAAACCAGATTTATTTCGCAAAGTTCTATTTTTTTAAATTCAAAATTGAAACAGAAATTAACAAATTTATTAACTTAAACAATATTTGTGTCACAATATAACAGAAAAGTTATAATTCAACGTCTTTTTCTTTGAGGTCAATTTCTGACACGCACATTTTGAAGTCAGTCGTCAATGGCGGTGGACGCACAATTAAGGAGAATCGGGTAGGTCGATCTTTATTTAATAAATTAATTGTAAATGTTCCGCCGGTTATTGTAGCATCGGTAAATATGTTCATATCTGATAGAGGATTCCTTGATAAAGTTGTGCTGACATTCGAGACTTGGCAGGAGGGGCCCTTTGACAGAGATTCATTTTAATATACTTGTGGTAGTCCAAATAATTACGACGTCTGGCAAGGCTACTTTAAAAAAAATTCTGGGACGCCTTCCTACGACGGCGTCCCAGAAAGAATTAAAAAATAGCCTTGCCAGACGTCATAATTATTTGGACTATACTTGTGGTAGCTACACACTGTAAAGTTGATGAAAGGGTACCTCTTTGTGCATCTGACGATTTCAAATGCTGTATTACATGATGATTAAAATTAATACTGAGTGACAATCTTGTTGCATTCGTAAAATGAATTGGAAACCTTGGTGGTATATTGGTAATTACGCCTTTTTTTTATATATATTTTATAGGAGAATGGGGTTCGATTCCCTGCTTGGGTCAATCCATTCTATCATAAATATGAAACAGTTTTGTCATTTCAGTGCAACAGTTATAATTAACCTATACTTTATTTTATATTTTATCGTCAGATCATATGTTTCAATGAAGTTATTATATAAATGCCTTTTAACAGGATAGATGAAACGTGTTTTTCAGAGAGAGGGGTTTTGAAGTTAGAACAGCCAACATGAACGTTGCGATATCTAGGTCAAATATGTCAATTTCGAATTGTAACACATTGTTGTCATTGTAAAAGTATACGTAACAAAATGTGTATCATTTTAGTGTTTGAAAGTGTCCTAAGTTAATGAAATACATTAAATGCGTATACCAATTTGATAAAATTCATTTTTCTGCCGTAGTCAATATACGCATGTGTAAACTAATTTTATTGGATAATAAAGTATGGTTTCTTTACAAAGCTAAAGAAGCACGTCATATTAGAATAACAAATGAGACATCATTTTCAATTCCTCAATAAAATAATCGAAATTCATAAACTAAAAGAGGGACGAAAGATACCAGAGGGACAGTCAAACTCATAAATCGAAAACAAACCGACAACACTATGGCTAAAAATGAAAAGGACAAACAGACAAACAATAATACACATGACACAACATAGAAAACTTAAGAATAAACAACACGAACCCTGCTCCACATGTGGCACCCATCGTGTTGCTTATGAGATAACCAATCCGGTAAATAGTCTAATTCGGTAGGTCACATTTATGAAAGGGAAGGGGATTGTAGTTACGACGAACGGAACATATCCGATACCATTTGTGAAACGGTTATTCCATAACTGTCAATCAACTCGTGATTTGGTCCGTAAAATTTACGAATAGATGATTTCAACTTCACCATTTGGAACTATTGATTTAATAGCTTCCTTGTGAGTAACAACCCTCTATCAAGAAAATCATGATAGGAAATGCAAGCACGGGAATATCGTATCAATTGGGAGAAATATACACTGTATTTCAATCGACCCTCATTGTCAATTTCTAGATGTAAGTCAAGGTATGAGGCCGACTTAACTGTATCTGTTGTATCCTTTGTCTCTTGTTCAATTGGATAGATGCGTTCGACGTAGTCACCAAATTTTGAATTATTTAGTGAAAGAACCTCATCTTTATAGCGGAAAGTAGAGTTAAAGGATATTGCTAACTTCTTATCTTTCTTCCTAAGAAGTTACTGTATGAAGTTAGCCTCATAATATTAAGGAAACAAGTCGGCAAGAAGAGGGACCCAATTCGTTCCCATTGGAATGCCGATAGTCCTTTGAATAACACGTCCTCCGAACGAAAAAATAGGTTGTGAATCAAGAAATCAAGCATCTTGATAATGTCAGTTTCAGAGAATATTTTGTTCGAATCAGAGTGATCCTTTACAAAGTAGGATTTATCCCCTCCTCAGACAAGATACTTATACTTCATTGGCCATTCTTTTTTATGAAACAAAGCAATACCAACTCTTTCAATTTGTCTTTTAGTTTGGAATGTGGAATATTTGTATAAAGTGTAGTTGGGCTTGAGTATATACAGAAGATAAATTGTCTATGTACTTTTCCAAAATATAACTTTTCCCGCTAGGTAACGAAATGATACATATATTAAACTTTGTTTTGTTAAATTTCATTAATATGACAGTGTTGAAATGTACAGTTCTAAGAACTATAATGTTACAAAAAGAGAAAAACACACCTTCCAAGTCTATATTGTAAAGCGTCCAGTTTCTTTACTAATTCGTTGTTGGTAGCTTCTTGTTGTTTTGTGTTTTTCTCGGAAATGACTGTGAAAAATAAAGGTGAATTGTACACAACATTTGTCAAAGTCTAAATACTTTTCCCTTTACATATCGTATTAGGTGATGGTTGGTTATAATAACTACAATATTTTTCAATTAATTTTTGAGTGATTGATAATTGATTGTTAATGTTAAACGCCAGCTTTATGGCTATTGACGATACCAGTATTTATTGGGAGATGAGTTTGGATTTCCTAAAAGGAAACACCGATCTTTAGCAGGAAAACTAGAAATATTAGTCAGCTAATATTACAGTCGAACGGTGTGTTGTTGCAGTTAGGAAACTCGGTATTGAAAGACAAGTGGCACTGTAGATTGCATAATAAGACAGTTTGTATTTATGGGGGATATCAGAGACGAAAGTGCCAATAAAAAGTGGGTACACACCTTTACAGGAAGGTGAACAATGGCACTGTAAAGTTAACAGAGGGAAATTATTATACTAAATATTATCATTACAAAGAAAACTCTGAAACTAATTTAAACAATGCCATTATATAGTTAAGATTCTGGGAAAATTTCAATGGTAATAATAAGATGTTTCATGAGAGGAGTGGATAGACCGGTGTGAAATGACAGGTGTCAGAACATGATAGAATATATTCAGTTTAGAAAAACAATCATTTTGCCATTAAAGTATATTGATAGATTATCGTTGATTATCTCAACGAGATTGGTTTTCTCGCTTGAGCCGGCACGCCGAAAGTGAGAAAAGCAATCGAGTTGAGATTACAAATAATAATCTGTTTATCGCTAATTACCTATAACGACGTTGTCAATTTAATGTCAATTCCATTACCAACGCCAAGTGCGTCCTTATATTTGAGTGATAATTTTCCATCTCAAGCGAGTACCCTGATATGAAAAATTATCACACAAAAGATCAAAGGAAAAAAGCACAAAATATCGATAAAAAACATTATTTCATACAATTTGAAATGTAATGTGTACAGTTTTATCTTATCATACATGACGAAATGATTATTAATTATCAAACCGTTTTTCTGATTGGATGATATGCAATCTGTGTGCTCAGTATATCTTGACTTTCATCTAGAAATTGACAATGAGGGTCGGTTGAAAACAAAACTTTACGACAAAAGAGATGATTTCAGCTTTCCAATTGTGAACTTTCCATTTCTAAGTAGCAACATTCCAGCAGCACCTGCATACGGGGTATATATCTCCCAATTGATACGATATTCCCGTGCTTGCATTTCCTATCATGATTTTCTTGATAGAGGGTTGCTGCTCACAAGGAAGCTATCAAACCAAGAGTTCCAAATGGTGAAGTTGAAATCATCCCTTCGTAAATTTTACGGACGCCATCACGAGTTGGTTGACCGTTATGGAATAACCGTATCACAAATGATATCGGATATGTTCCTTACGTCGTAACTACAATCCCCTTCCCTTTCCTGAATGTGACCTACCGAATTAGACTGTTTACCGGATTTGTTATCACATAAGCAATACGACGGGTGCCGCATGTGGAGCAGGATCTGCTTAATCTTCCGGAGCACCTGAGATCACCCCTAGTTTTTTGGTGGGGTTCGTTTTGTTTATTCTTTAGTTTTCTATGTTGTGTCGTGTGTGCTGTTGTTTGTTTGTCTTTTTCATTTTTAGCCATGGCGTTGTCAGTTTGTTTTAGATTTATGAGTTTGACTGTCCCTTTGGTATCTTTCTCCCTCTTTTATGTTGTAGATGTAATACCACCAAATCATGGTACGTCACATCCTGTTGTATATGAAAATATGTCGACAAAAAATATGCCCTTGAAATTTGACAGGTGTAGTTAATTTATCCTACATTTTATTGTAGTTAAAGATTTCTGTGTCATAAACATATGTCTTGGGTATTTCAAATCACCATTCAAATCACCATTATTTTTTTTTTTTTGAGATTACTATAGAATATTTCGTAATCTTGAGGTTACATGGTGACTAAACCTTGTACACAGATAAAATAAGGGGAGACATTTGATTGGTTAACTTCCAGTGATGTTTATTTTCTTATATGCAATGAAATGTTATGTGATTTTTTTATTTGAAACCAAGATAAGACAATAACAGTCAAAACCAAGGAGTAAACAATTCTTTTTTTCTTATATTCTGCTATGATAGAACATTTTCTTAGGAAAATCTTAAATAAATATTTATTTATAAGTTAACGAAAATTATTTTTAATGCTGTAACGACAAATTATTCACTGAAAGAGAAGCCTTTTATGTCACTCTTTTGAAAGCGGCGTAAATTTGATTTTGACGTAAGGACTTTTGAAACCTGCTTGGAGACAGTAAACTTGTATATGGATTTTCCATTCTACTAAAATATTTTAATTACTCATTTCAGATAACATTTCTATCATAAATGAGTGAAAGTTACCCCATTATTTTTACTTTTTGGCCTGTAAAGTTGAAATTTTGAGGAAATGAGAGGTATAAATTGCCAAAAGAGACCTTATAAAGAAGACAAAGAGGTCCATTTGTGGTATTTATCTTCCTAAAATCATCTTGAGTATAATATTAAACTGATTGTAGGCAGATAAGATGAATATTCGATTATTTATTGGTCCACAATAGATTCTATCTTGATGCGGCTTGGTTTGGATTTGTCGAGGAAATTTTGCTCGAATCTCTGTAGATGTCGTCTTTCATTATACTAGATTTTTTTCAAACTATTAAACTGATTATGACAAAACTTGACAGAAATGCTTGAAATAACCAGTATTACAAAAGAAAAAAAGTCACATTAATTTGATTACACAATAATGTCTTCTTGTAAGGATGGTATATTAGATATATTGAATATTCACGTCGAAATAAGATAACCTCTTCTCGATTTAAGTTATGAAGGAGACCGACATCAAATTGATATAACCAGATTATACATTTTAGTACTAAGACCAAATCAACGCTATAAGTTAATTCAAAATGTATAAAAATCCATAATATAAAGCCTTTCTTTATTTGAAGACTGAAATTGATTGCATATAAAACAAATGAATATAACACGTTACAAAGGGCATACGTTCAAAGCGATTTTCTGAAATAAACTTCACCAGTAACACTCAAATAGGAATATTTGAAAAGCCAATTATGTATATTAAAGTCGAAACAGTCGAAGACGTATGTAACAAAAAAGGACCCACAAAATAGCCAAATCTATCTCTAAGTTTCAATTTGTCTGAGGGAGTTGAGACTTTATTTCCTTTATATTTTCAAAATTCATACAAAAATTGGATATATCGAGAAAGCTAAATTTTAAACTGATCTGATTTTTTTAGATTTAAAACGATGATCAACGCTTATCATAACTACAGTGTTCATTCTTATAAAGTCAAAACCTACCAGATGGTGGTGTCCATATTTCATCCTGGTCATTGTCAGTACTATCATCCTCATTCGATACGTCAGACATCTCTCACTGTACACGCTCATTAACAGAATATTATGAATTTATTTATTCCATGTGTAAAATAAAGTGTTTCGTGTTTTTTTAACTTTGCCCCTTTCTTCTGTAATTGGATCTAGTTTTACATGTATCATTCAAAGAACAACAAAAAAGTATTTGTAAGTATAAGTGGTTTCTATATATTTTCTTTAAATACAGATTGAGGTGTGTGTGAAATACCGTAACTTAAAAGAAAGTGTATGTTTAAAGGTATTGTCTATTTTTTTGCTCAGCTGCTTATTATTACAGCTGTCATCCTCGTCCGTCGTCGGTTATCTTTAACAAGCATTTTCTTCTCACTAACTAGGTAGATTGAATCAAAATTGTTTTTGGGGTATCCAGTTTATCAAATATATTCGATGCCTTTGATGGTAGAAGTTGATGTTTAGTTTTTTCCTCTATATGGACTCCCTCTGATTTTATTTGGCTTGGAAGTCGATATTTTTGATAAAACTATATAAAACCCTGTACCAAGTCAGGAAAATGGCCATTGCTATATTATAATTCGTTTCTGTGTGTGTTACATTTTAATGTTGTGTTTCTGTTGTGTCGTAGTCCTCCTCTTATATTTGATGCGTATCCCTCAGTTTTAGTCTGTAAATCGGTTTTGTTTTTTCCTTATCGATTTATGACTTTCAAACAGCGGTATACAACTGTTGCCTGTATATATAGTAGTTAAAACAAATGTACATGTTAAAAGAAATCAGCAAGAAAAGATCTACAAATAAGTGAAAATTTTAAATTATAAAATAGTTCAATATATATAGCATGGTCGTAATCGCACTGCTCTTTTGTCACACCAACAGAATCTTATATTGAAAGCAGTTGGTATGTGTCGTTTCTCCAAACTTAACTTTCATTGATAAAAGTAATATGATTCTTTTCGTCATTATGAAAGGATCAGTTAAATAGCATCTAAGTCGTCTTATAACGTTATAATAATTTGGATTACAAGCGTTATGAATAGAATCGCTGTAGATAGAGGTATATGTATAGATAAGGAAACCAGCACAATCAAAATTTACACTGTCAATTGTTTAAGGTAACTATCTAAAGCCTCGGTCACACCTTAAGCACGAACGGACGTCTAACGGATGAAAATAAAAGTTGTCCGTTGACAAAATGTTATCCGTTGGGAGTTCGTTGATGACTGAGTAAATAAAACGGACACGTCACGACTGCATAACGGACACACACCGGATATGCAACGTACAAGAAACGGAAACATACCGGACAGGATGGATTTTGAACGTACATCCTACGTACGAGTACCGCATAAAACGTACACCTAACGAAGCGTATCGGATAAAACAGATGAACAAGATATACGGAAAAATTACAGGCGACAATAATAATACATGTAAATCGCATAAATATTCAAAATGTTTCTGTGTAACTGTTTTTGGTTTGTTCTTTAACATGCTGCCAAAAGGCAGTATCTGGCCTGAATAAGAGCTACTTAATGTGAAGACTTGCCCTTACTCTAAGATCGATTATGAATAATAAGAATTCATGAACCTTTAGAAATCTAATTGGCATTTCTGACGCGAAATTTTCAATTGGCATTTATCCGTTTCAGATCCGTTCATCGTCCGTTTTCTCCGTTATACGTCCGTTAGAAGTCCGTTTCACATTCGTTCAACATCCGTTTTATCCGTTAGACGTCCGTTAGAAGTATGTTGGTGAACTTATCTGCCAGACCTCCCACGGATGTATAACGGAAACGTGACGGATACAAAACGGAAACTAAACGGACGAGTACCGTACAAAACGGACGACTACCGGACGTCCAACGGACATTTCATCCGTTGGACGTCCGTTCAAAGTTTTACACATGCTCAAAATCTTGCACTGGACAGAACGGATGTCGACGGATAAAACGTACGCTAGACGGACGTGCAACGGATATGAACGGACGACTAACGGATAAGAACGGACTTCTAAAGGACATGAACGGATTGAAAAAAAAGTTATCCTTTAGGCATCCGTTTGAGCTATCCCTTAAGGTGTGACCGAGGCTTATAGGATTGTTTTATTTTGTAAAATAAATGAAATATCCACCAGCCCAGTAGTCAGCACTTTACCTTGATCGCTGATATTATTATTGTTAGATCTTAACAACGCATTTACAAATTACATTAAACGAAAGTAGATTTTAAGAAAGCAAAAATACATAATTTGGTAAAAGATTTTGGAAACGTATAAGCAAAATTTCAATGCAAAGTGTCAAATTTAATTCAATGAAAACTACTTACCTCACAATCTTTTCCTTTAGAACAGAAAGTAGAATTTTTCGTGGCAAGAGTAGTTCTTTTTACAAATTTAAATAAAGTCATGGTGGAAAAGATACGAAAAGAAATATAGGTGAAAGTAGAGTAACACAAGTCTATAAAAAGAAAGAGGATGAACACGATGACGAGGAACACACGTTGTGAAGAAAAAACAATTGTATTGAGAGGAATATGTTTAACAAGTATGATCAGGAGGGAAATGTACATGTACGAAGAGGTGAAGGAAAGTAAGGCAGAGGAAGAGATGAACATTGAGGAGGATTGAGCAAGGACATGATAATTACTAAAATTAATAGAGTAGGACGTGCTACCTCAAACTCAATCGTCAACAAAAAAATGCAAATTTTATGTTCTTTCAATATATTATTTGTTCATTTGAATTTTCATTTAATAATTTGTTTGACGATCGACTTTTACATTAGGGTCGAAAGATATCAGAGGGACAGTCAAACTTATAGATCGAAAACAAAATGACCGAACTATCGCTAAAAAAGACATAGATAAACAGACCAATAATAGTACATTAGACTCAAAATAGAAAACTAAAGACTAAACAACACGAACCCCACCAAAAACTAGAAGTTATCTGAAGTGTTCCGGGAGGGTAGGCAGATCCTGCTTCACATGTGGCACAAGGTTCAGTGTCTCAATCATGAGAGCAATAACAACCGATCAAGTATGCCAAAACTTTGTGGCAACTAACCAACATAACACAATTTCTAAAAACCAGTTTTACCAAAAATATAGGGTATGATTCTTGTATTTTTACGTTTCTTATAAATGTGAAACTGTGTGCTTAAAAGAATGACAAAACGTGGATTGATAGAATTAGCTGACCGTTCAAATCGTTGGAATGTCACCCCATCATCAAAAGAATACAAAAATGCATAAATCAAAGTTACATTTTACTACAGAAAAAAAACACTTGCTATGTTTAGAATTATTTGGTAATATATTCGTTAAAAGATAGTTAAACTTCTGAATGAGTTTTACATATCTGTCAAAACATATGCAAAAAAAATTCTTTTACATCTTGCACATGAAGTCGAAATCAAATATCAACTGCTTACTACATTATAACTTAAAGTATATGTAACGATAATAAATTACGAAAAAAATGTATGTAGTTGGGACCAGGTCAATTCATAAGCATTTGCTCCATTATTTGTGTTTTTTGCTTGAATATAAAAGTCATTAGATTGGTATTGTTTTATTCCGGATGTCATCCTATTACACTAGGAGCTATATTTCTTAACTTACATCTGAAAATGTAGTTTTAAGCTATAATAATTTACAAATTTATAAACAAACTTTTCGTAATAAATCGCAACAATATTTTGTCCTTACTGATACTGAATTGCTGATTTCTGTAAAAATGACAAACACAAATTGTAGATAAAATTACAATCATGAAACAAAAATGTTCCTCTTCCTCATTACAGTCACAGACTTGTTTCCTGTTGCTAAATACTATATAAAAATATATTGATATAATTCAATGATATATCTTATATTGAAAATTATTTCAATATGTACACCTACAACATCTTTACAAAAGAGAAAAATACTTAGACTATTCTGAGATTCCAGAATTTGTAACTTCCTCCCATTTGAAAATTTCTCCTATGGGAGTATGCATATCTTATCTACAAGATCTCCGTATACAAATTTTAACTTTTTATGTTCCCAAGATCTTTTAAGAAAATGCAACAAAAAGAACAATTTTCGAATTTGAAAGCATTTTAATCTTTGATTTGTTTTTTTATATATATTTTGAAATATTAGATAATGAACTATAGTATTTAAAACATACTTTATGTATAAAAGCATCCTTAACATTCACTTTGATTTTGGCGAGTCTGGTGACTTTTGATCGAATCTTTAAGGTTTGATAGCACCAAATCATGGTACGTCACATCCTGTTGTATACGAAAATAGGTCGAAAACAAGAATGTGTCTCCAGTACACGGATGCCCCATTCGCACTATTATTTTCTATGTTCAGTGGACCGTGAAAATTGGGGGGGGGAATCTCTAATTTGACATGAAAATTAGAAAGATCATATAATAGGGAACATATGTACTAAGTTTCAAGTTCATTGGACTTCAACTTCATCAAAAACTACCTCGACCAAAAACTTAAACCTGAAGCGGGACAGACGGACGAACGAACGAGTGGACAAACGAACAAACGAACGAACGTACGAACGTACGAACGGACGCACAGACCAAAAACCATTATGCCCATAAATGGGGGATAAAAATATTTCCTTGAATTTGACAGTTGTAGATAACTTATCCCACATTTTATTGCAGTAAAATAGTTCTGTGTCATAAACATATATCTTGGGTATTATAAAGCACTATTATTTTTTATTTTGGATTTATATACACTATTTTGTAATCTTGATGTAACATGGTGACTAAAACGTGTACACAGATAAAATAAGGGAAGAAATTTGATTGGTTAACTTCCAGCGATGGTTATTTTCCTATATGCAGTGAAATGTTATGTGAATTTTTTTCTATAGTACTGGACAGGATAAAACTTTACTCATGCCAAGTATATCTGTATTTGAAACAAAGATAAATTTAGCACATTTGTTTGAAAATACAAAGTGATCAAAAACTAATAGGAGAAAATTAATGGTGGTATTCAGTGTTTTCCTTTTTTCACTAAGGTAAGGTGGGTGTTTTAAAAAAATAACTTGCAACCGGGTGGGTTTTTTTAAATGTCCAACCTTTTTTAATTTACTGTGGGTGCACGTGGGGGTCACAGAAATAAAGATGAGTATAATATTCACATTTAATGGAGTTGAACAAACATAAATAGAAGTAGTCATATTAATTGTCAAATATTCTTTGATTTTATTTTTTCAAAAATTTATCTCTTTTGTCTCTTCTTTCATTTACAATTGTATGCATCAGCATGGATTTAAGGCCTTTCAATCCAGGTTTCCGTCCTGTTTCTTGCTTTTGTGCCGTATTTTTGGCACACAGAACAGTAGTATCCTTCCTCTGTGACTATAAGTCATTTGAAGTGTTGCTCATATTTGTCTTCACTTGCGTGTCTTTTCTGTTGTTTGGTTGATTTTTGTTCAATTTCCATAACTTCAACATAACTATCAATTTTATTTAACTTATTTGGTCTAGTATTTTCTTTATCATCATCGTCATCTGCCTTTCTTTTCCCCCGATTGATTAATGAAAACATTGAAATTTGACAATTGGACGCCATCTTTGTCAATGAAAACAAGGCGGGATTAGTATTCAAATTTTAACGGTACGGAACCGAAAAAAATCCGGATTTGGAAAAAAAAGCCGACCACCTCCTAAAATCGAAAGGTGGTCGGCTTTCAAAAGAAGGTGGTCGGCACACCCGGCTTAAATGCCGAATGGAAAACACTGGGTATTACACCTTAAAGGGTTTTCTTATAAAATATTTTATGACAGAATATTTAGGACATTTTATTAAACATGCAAAATAACAGAAAATATTAGGCTTATTATGAATAATCTATATTTCTTTACTAATGTTGTGATATTAAAGTGTATTTAATTTTTGTATCTTGGGAACATAAAAAGTTAAAATTTGTATACAGAGATCTTGTAGATAAGATATGCATACTCCCATAGGAGAAATTTTTCAAATGGGAGGAAGTTACAAATTCTGGGAGTATGCATATCTTATCTACAAGATCTCTGTATACAAATTTTAACTTTTTATGTTCCCAAGATCTTTTAAGAAAATGCAACAAAAGGAACAATTTTCGAATTTGAAAGCATTTTAATCTTTGATTTGTTTTTTTTTATATATATTTTGAAATATTAGACAATAAACTATAGTATTTAAAACATACTTTATGTATAAAAACATCCTTAACATTCACTTTGATTTTGGCGAGTCTGGTGACTTTTGATCGACATTTTATTAAACATGCAAAATAACAGAAAATATTAGGCTTATTATGAATAATCTATATTTCTTTATTAATGTTGTGATATTAAAGTGTATTTAATTTTTGTTTCTAATTAATTATATTTAGATGATTTTGCAAAATAGCTTGACATAGGTAGGTACTATATGCAAGCTTCTGTTGGTCGATGAAAAATTATAATGAATCACAAACCCTTAAAAATATTTTATTAATAATATGTTATATATATATATTTAAGAGATATGCATTATTTGTTATAATATTTGTTTCCATGAAAAATTGTCATCTTTTAGCTCCTCGTGATGTATTTTGAAAAGAAACCCAAAACCTGTTGTCCACGTTTTCGTGTTTCAAAATTGAAGAAAGGAATCAATGAAATTATTTTTTGAATTATTTACTTTAGATATTTAACAAAACTATTTTTATCGTTTAACATTACTTTCGTAATGTTTTTGTCGTCATGCTTGATTTTCTACACTCAACATTGCTCATTTAGTTAATACATCTTTACTAAATATTTGACTGAATTCCTTTTGAATCATCGTGATCATCCCTGCATCCTTATCAATAAAATGAATTTCCTTTAAACAGGTTGTGTTACCATTTTTTCTACTGAAATCTTCTACTGCTTTACCATATTCCTTACAACATACCTCATGGGGAACACCAAAGATACCTAGAACATAATGTGGTTATCATCAAGAAAAAAAACAGTTTCGGTAAAATCGCTCCACAATTCAATTTAGAATTTAAAAAGACATCATTTACAACCTAATTATATAAATGTCTAATTGTGTTGAAGAACGTACGGTTGCCGATAATTACTTATCTCTACTTTATTTGTGAATTTTTCTTGCACTGGAGTGTTTCTGATTTTTCGTTATTTCCTTTTTGTAGTTGACTAGAACACACCCGCGAAATCGCGGGCATTCAGAGCGTGGTCGAAAGTATGTAAAGTGTTTTAGGATGCATTTTTGTAAATATTTAATGACTGTAGAATTTAAGAAACGGTATCAAAAGTCATAGGTACTTGGGGACAGGACAATTGTTTTTCTACCCTCCTCCTTTTTCCCCCAAATTCCCATTTTTGTTTCTATTAATTTCAATATGAACATACATTTAGTATAATATGAACAATTTATTGCTCTAAATTAAGTGTGTTTCCTTTTTACTATCAATCTCAGTTTACTAATCAATCCACGGCGGTCATTGATATATTATATAGACCCTCTCCACTCAATATACTTAGTGACCCGATGAATTTTTGTAAAAGATTTTATGACTGGAGAATTTCAGAAAAGGTGTCAAAAGTCATAGGTACTTTTGGACAGGACAATTGTTTTTCTAGCCCGTTTCCTCCTTTTTTTTTCCAAAATTCCCATCTGTTTGTTTTCTATTAATTTCAATGATGATAGCGTTTACCTGTATGTTATGAAAGTTCATAAGACATTACTATGATCTACTATAAATAAAGTGTAATTGCGAACGTTCATAAGACATTACTATGATCTACAATAAATAAAGTGTAATTGCGTTGTACTACCATTTCTCTGTTTACTAATCGATCCACGGCGGTCATTGATATATGATTATATAGACCGTCTCTATTTAATAAACTCTGTGATCGCCGTGGATAGTAAACCTGAAAATGATAGCAGATAGCAATATGCCAAATACACTATTCATAGTAAATGTAATATAATTTTCATAGTATATACAGAAAAACGCATACCGGAAGTCTAGTCTGACTTGAAATTTTGTCCAATGACGGTAACAATATCCGAACGCCTTTTTTTTTCGTTTTTCTCCCAAAATAATCAATCTGAATAATCATAAGAATGGGTGACAAATACGACTATGCATGGTACTTATAGGACACAGAGGCGTGATGATTAATTTATTGCGGAAGGAAGAGAAGCGACACACAAAATGAGGTCTTCTCGTTTAATAGAGTAGATGGGGAACTACCGGTTCTGGGCCACTTTTCAAATGTTAACCCTATCGGAGAGGATACCCATAATGATACCCAGTGAGGATACCCTCTGACGTCATCATTAAGTATAACGATCCTAATTAATTATTTCTTTGGAGATAAGGTCATTATAAAGTGTTACTAATTACGTTTGTTTTTATTATTTATAGGTATTTATATATTTTCTTTATATTTGATGAAAATTCCCAGTCTACTAATAGATATACAGGAAAACCCCCACCTTAGTGTGTATTAACAGATACATACATTATTTATATAATAATGTTGTGTTTAACATTGACTATGCGAAAATAGTAGCCAGGGTGAGAGACAATAGTGCACGACCCGAAGGGAAGTGCACTATTGTCTCAAACCCTGGCTACTATTTTCCATAGTCAATGTTAAACACAACATTAATATCATACTGACTGTTTACTATTTTGAATAGTGACAGTAGTGTATTTCAGTGTTTAAAAAAAGCGCTTTATGTAACTCTGCATATAGATGAATTTATACTGCAACTAGTTGTGTTTATTTCCTAAATATAGAAGCATAGTTATATTTTGTATAATGTCAATTTCATCATGGAACACTTTCTCCACGTTCAGAGGTCCATTAAGGGATACAAATGTGTTTTTTTACGATTAAAAAAGCTATGATTTTTTTAATTTAAGTTGCAGTATAAAAACAATACTCATATAACTCAATAACTTACAAAAAACTAATGATAGCGGATCATAACTATTTATCTGTAAACAAATTACTTCTAAAGTATTCAAACAATTTTGGCTTCAACGGCACTTAGCAGAAGTAAACA
This sequence comes from Mytilus galloprovincialis, assembly GCF_965363235.1. Classification (NCBI taxonomy): domain Eukaryota; kingdom Metazoa; phylum Mollusca; class Bivalvia; order Mytilida; family Mytilidae; genus Mytilus; species Mytilus galloprovincialis. The sequence continues at coordinate 66,131,707 of NC_134850.1, read as the reverse complement.
AAGAACGAAAACGTTCTAACAGAAACTACAGTAATTTAAAGTCTCTTAAAATGTCACAGAAATTTAAATAAATATATCTTCTATTTCCCCCTGATTGTTCAATTGTAATAGTTTATTAATTGCCATGCTTATAAATCCAACCCACTTGTCTGTCAAAGCAACTAAGCTCCGCCTTTGCACGTGAAATTGACAATGATTGACATGAAAATCAATAGTCTGTTGCAACAGCAAGGCATACTATTTTCGCATAGTGCAGCTAACGCTATATATTTCTTTAAAAAAACTATGCAAAAATAGAGCAATTTTTCTACAGAAGGACATTCTTACAGGAAGTATACATAGTGCAGTTAACGCTATATATTTCTTTAAAAAACTATGCAAAAATAGAGCAATTTTTCTATAGAAGGACATTCTTACAGGAAGTATAATAATGTATTATATGTCTCTGGTATTACATAATATCTATTCACCTACGGCTATTAATGTGATAACATGATTATTAAATCAATATTGAAAGCGTGTTTAAACTTGACCATTATTGTATGTAGTGACCTTTAACATGTTGATACGTGTCAATAAATCCGCCATGTTGAAAAATCGCGTCGGTCTTTTGAAATCATTAAATCGTTATATTATTGGCACTAATAAGTACTAAATATCTTAATTATGATGACAAAAGATACTTACTAGATGATGGGATACAAAGTTTAGCTTATGGACATTGGAGAATATAATTATGTTATATGTCAATATTTTAATCACTTTACGTCTGTCATTCGAAGGAAGTGGACGTGTTTAAAGAACTCTCAAAGATGTCGAATACTTGTCCAGATTGTGGTTCAGAATTTTCGAGAAAAGACGTCATGTTGCGACACCAAAGAAACAAACACAGAATCAGTCAACCATATCCGCAGACCAATGATGCATATCCGCCGCCGCCGCCGCAGAATGTGATACTACATCATCCATTCACTATGATGTTGGCTGGACCTACTGGTTCAGGTAAGACGTTTTGGATGAAAACATTATTGAAGCGAGCACGGACTATGATAAAACCATCACCTGAGAGGATTATCTGGTGTTATAAACGGTGGCAGCCATCATTTAGTGAACTGCAACAAACCATTAAAAACGTTTTATTTCATTGACTCTAGATATCCAAGGTTAATCCACCTAGACGATTTAATGAGAGACGTCACAATAGTAAGGATGATTGTGAACTCTTTGTGCAGGGCAGTCATCACAGAAACCTAAGTGTAGCTTGTATACTGCAAAATGCGTTCTCGAAGGGAAAGGAGAGTAGAACCATGAGCATCAATAGCCAGTATATAGTCCTATTCAAAAACCCACGTGATCATGTTGGGCCAGCAATATTTGCTAGACAGATGTATCCTAATAATCCGAAGAAGTTCAAGAATAAGTAAAAAGAGGTGACACAACGACCATATGGGAGTCTATTCATTGATCTGAAACAGAATACAACGGAAGACGACAGACTAAAACTTAATATATTCGAAGACAAGAATATGATTGGTGGAGGTGTTTCTGAAGAGTATAGCAGCAAAAAAGAACCAGAACCACCTCAGTTTGAAAAATCATTTCAATGTGAGCAGACGTATTTACCGGACGAGAAAGAAATCATGCCTTCATGTGATGATTGTGGTGTAGTCTTTGAAAACGTTCCTGATTTAGCTAGATATATGAATAAGTGGTGCCCGGAAAATAATGATTTAAAAAGAAAAAGGGAATTTGAGGGTGAAGATATACCCTCAAAGAAGTCTCGTGTAAACGGAATTGATATAGAAGGCGGAGAAGATATGGCTTTTATAAAATTAGCTGAACTTGCCAGAGAGGCAAATGCAGATATATGGGAAGAAAAAGTTGATAAATGCATGAATGGTGACATGAAAGAAGGCCACGCCATGAGTAAGGCTAATCGCAAACTAAAAGACGAGGATATGGATCAGTTTTTGTCTAGATATAGTAGTTTAATTGAGTATTTACTACAGTTACAAAATGGTAAACTGCATGGCAAAGTTATGAAAATGATTACAGAATTAGTTAAAGATGGCATGGACTACGAAAAAGCCATTAAAGTAGCCATCAGGAAATATAAACCTATGTTTGAAAGTTTTCTAGATGAAGCTATTGATAACGAAACAAATATTGATGGTTCTGAAAGTGAAAATAGCATTGATGACGATGAGGAGGAGGAGGAGGAGGAGGAGGAGGAGGAGGAGGAAGACGATGAAAGCTCAACTATATAAATATGAGAACGTTGTACTCTGTATATTATTCTATAGTCATCATTCCATGTGTAAAGATGGCCTCTTGGGAAAAGTACTTGAGGAATATTTATTACAATCCAGCTAACCCAGCGAGTTTTGCAGGGCCTGATAAACTGTACAAATTTGTTCGAACAGATGGAAAATTCGTTCTCGGTAAATATAAAATACGAAAATGGCTACAACGACAGGAACCATACAGTTTACAAAGACCATTAAAAAGGTCGTTTAAGCGGAACAGAGTTATCGTTAGTGGAATAGACGACCAATGGGATCTCGAATTGATGGACATGTCTAAATTTTCGTGGTTATAATTTCATATTGGTGGTGATTGACATAATCTCCAAATATATATGGCTAGGACCTCTAAAGAATAAGAAAGGCGAATCCGTGGCGAATGCTTTGAAACATGTTTTATCAGAAGGAAGATCACCAAACAGAATAAGAACAGATAAAGGACAAGAATTCAGATCAAGATTAGTAGAATCTCTCCTAAAACAGAGAAATCTCCAACATTTATTTGCACAAAATACAGAAATCAAAGCTAATTACGTTGAAAGAGTTATCAAAACTATTAAATCAAAAATCATGAGATTTATCACCAGTAAGCAGTCATATGACTATGTGGATAACTTACAGAATTTTGTTAACAGCTACAATAAGACCTTCAATAAAACGATTGGCATGGCACCAGATAAAGTCAACATATCCAAAGAGACCAACCTGTGGTGGAAAATGTATTGGTCGAAAAGATTACAACCTAAGACAGCGAAAGCACGAACACATTTCCGTTTCAAAATCGGTGATAAAGTTCGGATTACATACATAAGAAATCCTTTTATCAGGGAAAAAGATGAGAAATGGAGCGGAGAGATATTTAAAATATCTCAAAGAATATTACGTGGTGGGCTTCCAGTTTATCGACTTATTGATTTTCAAGACGAAGAAATTTCAGGAACCTTCTACCAATCAGAAGTGCAGAAAGTGAATGTTCGGGAAGACGATATGTGGAAAGTTGAAAAAATCCTCAAAACTAAAGGCAAAGGACCCAACAAACAATATTATGTGAAATGGTTACACTGGCCAAAGAAATTCAACTCTTGGATTAAAGCTCGCGATTTATCTGATATTTGAGAGAGTTAACTATCCCGGAAAGACTGACTTCAAGTCTCGACAGTTTACACCCCTGCACGAAAGATAGCATACTGTTGGCCCTTTTGTGAGGTTAGAGATACTGTTGAGTGGTAGACGATTCTCTAATCCATTTTTCTCGATGTATAAAATAGTTATAATATATAATTTTGTTATATTGTAAAGGCACCATGTGGATGGCTCTCCGACCCATGTTCGTCTGAATTGACGGGGATATTAAATATTGTACATACTATTGTTATTATTATTATTACAAGTGTGGTACCAAGAAAATAAAACTTAAAAGAAAAAAGAAAAAAAAAAAGGAATACAATCACACAAAATTAGAATCAATTTGGATAATTCCTTGCACATATTGAAATAAGCAAAACTTTGAATTTATACATACAAACACACACACACACACACACACACATACACATCTGTACATTAATCAATAAAAAAAACAATTAATAAAGTCATAATACCTAAAAATGACGTCATAGAAATTAATTACTTAGTGCGGCGTAATACTTAATGATGACGTCAGAGGGTATCCTCACTGGGTATCCTCATGGGTATCCTCTCCCATAGGGTTAACATTAGAAAAAGTGGCCCAGAACCTGTAGTTCCCCTACTACTTAATAGTATAGATGTGTTTCCCTTGGTATTAGTTTGTACTCCAGATTTGTTTTCTCTTAATCAATTTATGACTTTTTAACAGCGGTATACTACTGTTGCATTTATATATACCACATATCCTAATTTTGGTATCGATGTATAGATGTTGGAAATTGTTAAGGACAACAAATGTACATACAAATTAACATAAATTACCTGAGCTGATTGATGGTGTTGCCAACGAAAGCATCCCATTTACTTCAGCTTCAAAGAAACAACATTCAACAGACTTTCGTAAAACTCTACAGCACTCTCTTTTATCGTTATAGGTATGCCATTTCGGTCCAACCGTATGGATAACAGACTTGTATTTGAGTTTCCCAGCAGATGTTGTGCAACAGGATCCCTCTTTTATTGGTCCATTTTGTTGAATATAGTCATCACTCTCTTTTTCAAAGTCATATCCTGCTGCAGCTGCAATAACATAAGCAACACCACCACCATGGGCTAAATTTTCATTTGCAGCGTTGACAATACAGTCTACATCTACACTAAGAATATTTCCATTATAAACTTTGACAATGATGCCCTCAGAAGTTTTAAATGTCATTTCAATCTTAGGCCTACTTGATGATGACAATGACCTTGAAAAATAAGTCGGACTTTTGACTGTTTGGTTTACACCGGAAGCTAATGTAGTCTCCTTTTTGGAAGAACTCAAATCATCAGTGTCTGTCACAAAAACTCTGTTTCGTCGTCCTTTACTCTGTTGTTTTAGACCAAGAGCTACCTCTGCCTTATGCTTTCCTTCTCCCAATATTTCATAATTTGATGCATATAAAGTGATCATTACTTTATCATCTGCCAGATCGCAGTAAATTTCTTTGGTGTCTGAAACAGCTCTTTTTATTTCATAAAACTTTTCATCAGATATCTTACTAGGACTAGCAATCGTTGAACTGGCTAAAGAACGAATGAAATCCATCTTAGACTTGAATACAGTCTGCAAATTTGCTTTCTTTTCATATGGATTTAGATATCTCATCAGTACACCATCTTTGTATTCACAGCGTCCAATAAATATCTGACAAACTTCACAATAAAACTGTAACATCTTGAATTCCAAATAACTAAGTTTGAAAGTTTCTATGTTCTCGTGAGAAACATCTGAGGATTTCTTATAGTGCTGTGAAGGCAATATCTGTTCTTTATTCTGAGCATTTGGTTTCTGTATAGTAGAAAAAAATCAGTTTCAATTGATTTTCATGATAACAAGTGAATCATGCGAGTTTTCAATCAATATTTCCTCTGCTAAATTAGGAAAACTATTTAAGAAAGCAACTTCAACGTCTTAACAGTGTTTTCATTGCGTATTCTACCGTCCATTCCATGTCAAGTTTTCTTATTTTCGTATTCTTTTTGAAAGATGCGATGAATATACGCATTTCATTATTTAATTCAGAATCATATTATTTACTCAACTTCTAAGTATGAAATATTAAAACTATCAAATGTACTATCAGATATATTACCTACCTTTATAAGAGTTACGTGAATATAGTATATGTTATTTAAAGAGAATTCTTGCACGTGTATGAGTAAACTGTAACTCAAAAACGAATGCATCTTTTAGCAAAGAACACAATAATTAAACGCACATTGATTCGTTTATTGCACTTCTGACAGACAATTGAAATTCGTAATATCTTCAAATTATTAATTTAGTTCCGGTAACGTCACTTACTTTTGATATTGAAGGGGGCACAACTACTATAGAATAAATCTGTAATTTCTTTTGGTTTAATCTATATGTTTAACCCGAATGCTTAATAAAATAGGTAGAATCTGCAAATTGGTCAATTTCTAGTTATGGTTGTTTTCTTATAATTAATTTTGAATGTAGCGCGTCTTCTGATTGGCTGACGTCGTTTTGTTTATATGCTCAAAGGCATAATTTTCTTATGTGACCATGACTTCATCAACGTTTTTTTATGGTTTACTCCGGTTTAAAATGGAATTTTGAATTAAATTATAAGAAATGACTGTAATATTTTTTCTGTCTATTCGCATACTTGCCAATTTATCAAAATGCCCATGGGGTTTTTTGCATGTAAGATAGCTGTCGTAGTTCTAAAAGTCTTCAAGTGGGCCTTCAGAACATTTTAATGTTGTTTTTCGGCTTCTTCATACTTTTATAAGCCTGTAGTCATTGTAGAAGTAATTGTTTTGTTTAAAATTGTGGACAAAATTGGTGTTTCAAAATGTCAATGGGGGAAATCCCCCGCAAATAGTGACAGTTGGCAGGTATGTATTCGAAAAAACATAACAAGTGTGGTGCACACTTTAAAATAGCCCGCTACGCGTGTTATTGAGTGTGCACCACATTTTTGATGTTATTACTTCAAAGACAGAAAAAATATTACAGTCATGCCTTAAGTATAAGTCAACTATCATTCGTACAAGAGCGCATGATCGTCACGAGTAACGATACATGTACACAATAAATAAATCATATAAACTTCTAAAAAGTGTATATAAAACAGCCATAATAAAACAGGAAAGATTAAACGTAATTATCTATAAATATTTCGAATACAAGATATTCTTCATTTATTTTTAGTATGATTATCATATCAATCTATTCTGATTAAACTTTATATAACAATCTTGACATTTCTACAATAAATTTATCGCTTAAATTTCAAGATTGTTATTGTCATTTTACTTCATGGTCATACTGGTGAAGGATATTTGTTATCATAAGTATTTATAGAATTGCGTCTTTTATCCATCACAATTATGGGTTTGAACGTTGTTGTCTAGTTTTATAAAAGGAGTAGGTCCGGTAAGGGCCGATTTTGGCCTCAAAATATAGCAGTTTTACAAAATCGTTAAAATATAAACTTTTAGTTATTTATTGGACAGTAGAATGCTTCTGCTACATAAATATGGGCTGTTTTTGACAATACAATGGATATATATCGGGTACTAGCACCATTAAGTCATGCTAAATTACTGAAATCTTCACAATTTTAGCATTTTAGTTAAATTTTAGACGGTTTCCGTCTTAAATGAAAGTGGCCGCATTCGTGTTCATTCATAATATTGAAATGTAAGTTGTATTTGGTGATAATACATAACATATATAAAGGTTGAGGATGAACACGGATGCGGCCACTTTCATTATTGACAAAAACCTTCTGAAAGTGACGTTTTTTGGCATATTTAATGAATATTTCATATTTAAGGTAGAAGGGGTGTCTAAATTATAATCCATAAAAATTTTTAATAATTTGCCAAAATAAAGTTTATATTATGCTTTTTAAAAAAAAGTAATAAAAAGAATGGGTCACCGGACTTCATGCTACACTGTGTTCAAAATTGTCAAATTTTGTATAGATTATGCATGGAAAACCCAATTTTCTGCAATAAAGCGTAAACTACACCATAGAATTTTGAGATAACATATGAGAAGATAGCTTTAATAGTATGCTTTCAGTTAAGAAAAAGAAAAAAAGGGGTCACCTGTTTTCTTGTTACATAATAAAATAGAGAAATTCCTAAAACATTCTCTTGTAAAAATACCTTAATTTGAATTATCTACCCTTGCATTTGAGTTGCCTCCCCTTATGTGGCAAAGTTGGAAAAAATTGTTCAAACAAAAAATTTCAGTTTTTTTGTAAAATACAATCATAAATATGATAAAACATGTCATTTTCTATGTAGAAGTGGAATTTTTTACACATGAAATATCTACTTCTCTAAAAATTTGCACATTCTATTAAAGATCTAGACCTTGTTTTCTGGTATTTCCAAATCCAAGATGGAGGAAGACACCCTATCTACCTTAAGCTTGAATTGGAGCATTTTTAATAACTAAATCACTTAAAATCTTTCCAAAAAACTTATTGAATCAATTGAAATAGACACTTAAGTGTTTAAAAAGTGTCCAAAATCTTTCGTTGGATGAACTTGAAATTTGAGGCCAAAATCGACCCTTACCGGACCTACTCCTTTGTTCTTTTGAACAAATGCAAAATGGCTATGTTGGGTATTTATAAAAAAAAAAAAAAAAGATGTGGTATGATTGCCAATGAGACAACTCTCCACAACAGACCAAAATGACACAGAAAATAACAACTATAGGTCACCGTACGGTCTTCAACAATAAGCACTTAATTGCAGACACAGATTGTTTATTTTCAACTTATTTTAATGGAGATTTTTTTAATTGCTATTAAAATTCTGCAACTTGAGTATTTCAACAGATTTGGAGTAGCGTCAACGATTTCTGAGATACAAGGGGTTGATTCCTAATAAAGTGTTTTAGATTTAATTTTTCGTCCGATTAGATCGGATTTTCCCATTGTGGTACTCATTGTGATCCTTTTCGGTAATGTCAACGGATTTTAGGTAGATGAGACAGTTATTGAGTTAAAAGGAAAAAAAACACTGAAAATCATTTTTTGCCACACTTTTTCCAATTTAGGGTATTTAATATTTTTATTTTCAAACCGAGATAAATGGGGTGACGCCCGTCTTTTGCATTTTGTTCCTCTTTTTCGTCTCTTTAAAGAAATGGAATAAAAAGCATTAACCTTGTCATCACTGTGTCCATCTTATTACTGTGTCATCTCTTTGTTTCAACACTTGCCCACTCGCTGGCATCTCCGTGTTTCATCGGTACAGCGGATATCAGTACTAACCAAGCGGTCGTGATAGATTTTTCTTCTGACACGGTACGAAAATCTTTGTTTTGTTTACATAATATCAATGTGTACTTCAATCTAAACATAATTGTTGTTTTAAGGAATTATTTGGTCGTAGGTTGGTGATTAGAGAAGTCTCACTATTTTCCAAAAACAAGATTGCTAACTGAAAACATGTGCAAATACTTGTCAAAGAAGTTGGCGCTCGTCTCATCCGATATGATTCTATATTCATTGCAACTCTTTTTCTGATAGAAGGCCACTGTTTGTGCGTAATAAGTATAGCTGTTTCAATAATTGGCATTGAAATCTTTTACACATATGTTATTTTTCAATATTTTATTCCGACAATAAGCGTCGTGTACGGTGTATAGTTGACCACATAAATCCTTTTTGTACGGTGCATAGTTGAATGAATGTACGGTATATAGTTTTTCACGCTTCGAAGTACCTATAATGCTATATCCGCTGTACCGATGATACACGGTGGTAATTATAATTCGTAATACTTTGCTTGCTTGTGACAATGGTGTTCGACAAGGAGAAAACTTATCACCTTTCCTATTGTATTTACTTTTGATTGACTAAAATAACTTCTTAGTGACTAAATATATTACAGTAACAGGACTATTCCAGAAGATCTGGAAAGAGAATTAGAAATATATCTTAAGAGTCATTCTCTGTAAGCATCAAAATCATGTGGAAATGACATGTCACAGAATTGGTTCAAAATTTGTAAAAATGTTCTAACAGTTGAGATATACAGAAAAATACAACCAGTTTCATGTAAAACTATGTGGTTGCTATGGTAACGACTTAAACACTTTTTGGTCAATTTTGGTAAGGAAAAAAGGCTAAAAATGTGCAATTTCAGTTTGATGAATACAGCCTTTATGAGATTAAAAAAGAAAATTGTGTTTGTTATTATGAATAAGTATGGTTACGACTTACTTAAAAATTGCATTTAAAAAAATATATTATATAACAGTTATATCAAGAACCTAGCTCCAAAAAGGGTCAAATTCCATGTGTATTACAAAACCAATTTTACCCTGTTTTGAAAGCTTCGAAAATTTTCAACCCAGATTTTCCCAATATGGCTAAAATAATTTTTAAATAGTTTAACCATTGCTAAATCAAAATACAAAAAATTGGGAAGGGTATATTTGAAAATTTTGCAAAATTCAATTTTTCTAAAACATGGTTTTTCGAAATTACAGTTTTTGGTATTGTTACAAAAAGAACATTGAAATTGACAAGAATGCTTTATTTGTCTGCAAATACTTAATCTCGATCTCAGAAAAAATAAATGTTATCAAAATTAAAAATAACAACTGATGAACTCCATTTTAGTTACCCCTGTGTAGCAGGAGTAGCTTCCCCTGAATTACTCTTCAAACAAGAAGATACAAACGGTTGTGTTTATCTACAGAAAACAATTCCATGACAAATGTATTTCAAAGTACTATAAACACAATAGAATGTGTTTTGTTTATCGCTCGAGGTTTAACCACACATCAGACTTGAAAACATCCCCAGTGCTCTACTGAACTTGTGAAAATGAAATTTTTCCATCAATTGGTCATTGTGATAAATTATTTTAGTTGAAATTTTACAAATGAATTTTTTGTAATGTTTAACACATTCCCAACAATTGTTCATGCAAAATGCCCTTTAATGGAGAAAGGAAAAGGTAAACTCTGTGCCTGGTGTTGAGCGAAATTGGAACACACCCAACATGTAGACAATTAAAGAAGAGGTTGGGTCGAGTAGTACTTGCTGTGAACCTGATGACAAGAGAAAATGTTCTGCCAGAAAGAGACATACTATATCAAATCTTTAACTGTATGAACGTGGTAAGTAAAAAAATATTTTTCCTGAAATTATTCATGTGGGGGTTGGGCCAAGGAACAGAACTCCAAGCCGAGATCACCATTTATAGCATTATCTACTAAACAGCTGCGCCATGAGCGCATGATACGTCCGTCATATTTTCAAAGAATAAAGTTCAATTACTTCTCAATGTCATATTAGCCAATGTATGAAAATCAAAAGTGAGCTTGCATCAATAGATATAAACAATTCACCAAAGTTTCATGATATTGCAGAAAGCATTTTTGAGTTATTGTAAAAAAAACTAGTATATCCCCCTTTTTTATGAATAAAACCTTATGACTTGGAAATGTAAATAGTAAAATTTGTAAAATCAGTAAGGAAGCTTTATACATCAATAGATATAAACAATTCACCAAAGTTTCATAAGAATTTCTGTAGGCATTTTTTAGATATTGTCCGAAAAGTGGAAAATCCCCCTTTTTCATGAATAAAACCCTGAATACTGCATACCTGCCAACTGTCACTATTTGCGGGGGATTTCCCCCATGGAGGCTCCTAAATGGAAATTTGGAAAGAGCAAATTTTGTCCACAATTTTAAACAAAAGAATTAATTTTACAAGGGCTTGTAACATGATGAAGAAGCCTATAAACAACATTAAAATATATATAAAGGCCCCCTTTAAGGTTTTGTAGGACTGTAAGAGCAATCTTTCACGCAAACCCTCATGGGCATTTTGCAAAGTTGGCAGGTATGATTATTGGAAACGTAAAATCTAGAATTTAAAAAATCAAAAAGGAGTCCATGTCAAAAGATATAAAGAATTCACTAAAATTAGTTGCAAATCGGTAAAAAAACATTTTTGATTTTCGTCCGAAAACTGGAAAATTCTCCTTTTTTAATGAATAAAACCTTATAAACTCAGAAAGGTAAAATCTAAAATTTTAAAAAACGAAAGGGAGCTCACGTCAATAAATATAAACAATTCACCAAAGTTTTATGCAAATTGGTAAAAGCGTTTTTGAGTTAATGTCCCATATGTTGAAGACGTACGGACGGACAATGAAATTGAGAATGGAAATGTGTCAAAGAGAAAACAACCCAACCATAGAGCAGACAAAAGCTGATGGCTATCGATGGTTCTTCAATGCAGTATACCATAATACATCCCATAAACAGGCGTATAAAAAGTAGCAAAATTCTGTTGTTGACTAAACATCTGTTATTGATCTTAATGCTTTGAAAACGTGACGAGCGTATCATGTGGTCAGGACATGTATTTCCATTGTCTAAAGTTAACCTCAACCAAATGTTATAAAACTTATACTCAATGATAATTACCATAAAATACAGATCAAGTTTGAATTTTTTGTGATGTCACTTTAACTATTCTAGAGTTTTGCCTGCATGCTAAACTTTTGAGACCACAAGCCTGAAGATCAAGTATTTAAAAAGTTTAGTTGGAATAGAAGAATTTTACTATAAATTTAGTTTAGTGCAGAGACTGCGAGTTATGTCCTTTTACATATGGAAGAATTGCTAAATTTTTCATTTCAGTTCTCCAACTTACATATAAGTTTGCCTAAACAAAATGTTATAAACTGTATACTAAATACTTATTGCCACAAACTCGAATGAAGTACACATTTGAGTTGCATCACTTTCAACATCCCTCGGTTATGTCTCATTATAACTCTATATGATATGCAAGCAAGGGTATTATATGTGTCCAATGGATTTTATTCAAATAACAAAAAAGAAACATTGCTTTCATGTTACACTTTGCGGTAAACATTTCCTAAAAATCGCCATATTTGGACGAAGACCGGTGATGATTTTTTTTCTATGTGTTCATATCTGTAGATAAGATATGTATTTAATTTATAATTTTACGGAAGATTAAATGTATAATTTGCCCACTGTTATTTTTTGAAAGGGTTGAAAGATCAATTTATCATTCAAAGCAGTATAACATTAACTAGGTTAACAATGATTGATGGTTTGTATGCCACTTCCAGCAATATTGTGATATTTTGAGACGTTTTGGATGCAACTAGATGTCCTGAAAATCAGTTCTCAACCAACCAGAATCAACATTGAATATTATACAAATTACAATTGTTTCCCTTGCCCAATGGAGAAATGTTAATTTGTTCACCTGATAAAGTTGATGTTTCCCGAGGTCAGAGTCCGAGGCAAAATGTGACTGTTTTAGGGTGAACAAATCTTTATATCACCCTCAGGCATTGAAAATAAATAATTTGTTTCATTGTATGTATAATTTTTTTTACTTTCTTAATATTGTGGAATAATATCTTTTATCAAAATGTGTATATTTTTCAGGAAATGTAATCCAGAAACCTACTGATTCTGTTTTGCTCTTTTTTAACAAGATTTAACACAATATGATGGTAGTGTCACTAGAACAACAATCGAATAAAGATGTTACTGTTTGTTCCAACGATCATACCATTACTTTTTTCGAGAAACATTGAATGAGAAATGCCAGAACAAAACTCTGGATAACAGTCAACTTCAGCTTGAGATGAAAATGAAGCTGAAGCAGTCATTGAAGCAGAATATAACCTTTATATTGATATATCTAAGAAAACAAATAGCAATTGCCTCTACTAGTGCACCATTTTTTTTATCAACATATAACTGATGGACTTGGAATTGAAGGGAAGTAGATAAAAATATGATATTTACAAACAAAAAAAGGGAATTTCTTATTCCAAAATTTAGCAATAAATATTGTGTAGATACATGTACCAAGAAAACCATAAAAGTGTATGAAAGTACTCAATATATTTGATAAAGTCTGATAGCGTAAAATGTTTGATATAAATGATTTAAAAAAAAAATAGCAAATAATAATCCTGTTTTCCAGTGATGCAACAAAACATGATGTGGCTACAGAGCAATATATTACAATAGTTATATAACTGACTATGCAGCATGGGCTTTGCTCATTGTTAAAGGATATATGGTGACTTATAGTTGTTAATTTCTGTTTCCTTTAATTAAGTCTCTTTAAAGAGTTGTCTCATTGATAATCACACCATATCTTGGTTTTAGTTCACCTGACTCGAAGGGCCATGTGAGCTTTACTCATCACTTGGCGTCCGTCGTCCGTCATCGTGAACTTTTTACATTTTGATCTTCTTCTAGAGAACCACTAAATGGAATGAAACCAAATATAGCATGAATGTTCCTTATGAGGTGCTGACCAAGATTGGGTACTTTGTAGCCGATCCATCATCCAAAATGGCCGCCAGCGGGGAACTTAGTTTAACATAGGACCCAACGAGAAATGCATACAAATGTCTTCTTCTAGAGAACCACTGAATGGAATCAAACCAAACATAGCATGAATATTACTAATGAGATGCTGACCAAGTGTTGTTACTTTGTCGCCAATCCAACGTCCAAGATGGTTGCCAGTGGACAGACTTAGTTAAACACAGGACCCTATGGAAAATACATACACATTTCTTCTTTTAGAGAACCACTGACTGGAATAAAACCAAACATAGCATGAATTTTCCTGATGAGATGCTGATCAAGTGTTGCTAGTTTGTAGCCGATCCATCATCCAAGATGGCCGCCAGCGGAGGGTTGGCTTAGTTTAACAAAGAACCCAATGAGAAAAGCATACAAAAGTCTTCTTCTAGAGAACCACTGAATGGAATGAAACCAAACATAGTATGAATGTTACTAATGAAATGCTGACCAAGTGTTGTTACTTTGTCGCCAATTCAACGTCCAAGATGGCTGCCAGTGGACGGACTTAGTTTAACATAGGACCCTATGGGAAATAAATACAAATTTCTTCTTTTAGAGAACCACTAACTGGAATGAAACCAAACATAGCATGAACATGATGAATGTTCCTGATGAGATGCTGATCAAGTGTTGCTACTTTGTAGCCGATCCATCATCCAAGATGGCCGCAAGCGAGGGGGGGGGGCTTATTTTAACAAAGAACCCAATGGGAAAAGCATACAAAAGTCTTCTTCTAGAGAACCACTGAATTGAATGAAACCAAACATACATGTAGCATAAATGTTCTTTCCTAATGAGGTGCTGGCCAAGTGTTGTTACTTTGTAGCCAAATTTTATCTTTTTTTTATATGATTTCGAAAACCTAAGTAGAGTCAGGTGAGCGATACAGGCTCTTGAGAGCCTCTAGTTTAAACTTTTTGGAATTTTGGATCCTCAATGCTCTTCAACTTTGTACTTGTTTGGCTTTATAACTATTTTGATATGAGAGACGAAACGCGCGTCTGGAATACAAAATTCCAATCCTGGTACCTTTGATAACTAATTATAATTATCATATAGTGATAATGTTTGTGTCAATTAATTTAATCAAACAAACTATCTGGCATTTTATCATATAACAAAAAGAACCACCTTACCGCCTTGTCCCAATAAAAAATGAAGTCAAGTTTTTCTACTTAAAACTCCAAGATAGTAATACAGTCATATCTAATAAAAATTGTTTTATCGTTTCACATAACATAATTATCCATTATTCATTCTTTGCTTGATTTACTTTTTATCTTATTATAATTATTGCTGTATCAACTTTGTAGAAATTAAAAATATTTCTCTGAATATAAACTACAATATCTTAATCTCACTATGTTGGATTTGAGCCTAGTATAGTATTTGGATCAACAAATGTATGCATTATTCGACAGAGATCAGTTTTATAATGCAAGTTAGTAGACATGTATTGTCGAAATGCGCATCTGGTGCAAGAAAATTGGTACCGTTAATTTTATTACTACCACTGGGTCGATGCCTCTGCTGGTGGACTATTAGTCCCCGAGGGTATCACCAGCCCAGTAGCCAGTACTTCGGTACTGGCATGAAAATACGGATTGTTTGTGTTATTAAAATTTACTGTTTCAAAATATTAGAAATTAATATAAATTAAGGAATGTATCTCCCTCGTGCAAAGCTCTGATTCCTTTCACGGATTTGGCTACACTTTTTGGACCTTTTGAATTATAGCTCTTCATCTTTTATATAAGCTTTGGATTTCAAATATTTTGGCCACGAGCATCACTGAAGAGACATGTATTGTCGAAATGCGCATCTGGTGCAAGAAAATTGGTACCGTTAATTTTATTAGTAGATAGCCAAATTGTAAACCAAATTATTCATGAGTACCAAATTACATATACATGATATACTTATATAATATAATGCTAACACAATTTTGATTTACAGTTTAATTTTTGTTGTACAAAATATCGAAACATAAGTTTTGATAGCAATGGTTAATATGGTTATGAAAATAATTAGGACACATTTTATGTAAAAAGAAAAGGCAGATAATTGAAAGCTTGCAATTCAGTCATTCATTATAAAGTTACCAGTTTCCAACAACTTGCATGCAAAATGTAGATTTCAGTTGTCTAATCAGGGAAGATATGAAAAAGTCAACAGACTTAAGATCATTCGAAGGATTTTTTAAATCATTTTTCGTATAAAAACATGATATTTATATCTAATTATTTTTTTCATTGACTACATGTATGTAAGGTATCAGAAAGTGTGTAGTTTATTTTCATGTTATTATTTGATCATAACTAATCATTTGATATGATAAGGATTGCAATAATAACATTTCTGCCTGGAGTTTTTTTCCTAAAATTAAAAAAAAAAAAAAAAAAAATCAAAAGTGACCTTCTTTCAAACAAAATTAAAAAAAAAATTAAAAATATTCCCTCTGAGATATTTTTTTCAAGAATGCACCAGATGCAATATTTTATAATGATGATCTTCGTTTATGCAAAAAAATCTGGAAAAAAAAATTTTGGAGCCATAAAAATGGGGTATTTTGTGTTTTTTTGCAAATCTTGATTTTTGGAAAAACATCAAATTTTAAATTTCAAAATTTTTACTTTAGATGAAAGAACTGTCCAAACTTTCAAATATATTTTGAAACACTAATATATAATAGTTTGATAGCAAAAGAAAAACTGAGGATAGATGTGTCAATTCTATTACAAAAAAAAAACGGTAAAAAAGGATAAAAATGGAGTTTTCATCGAGCATTTTTGGCGTTTTTCAACCAAAATCAGAGTAACTAGTTTCCATGGCAACCAACACTTCAAATTTTGAAATGATTATTATTTTTGTTGTCAGTGCACCATTTTTAACCCATGATATGAAAATAAAAGATTTCCAAGAGTATGCATTTCTCATTTTCTTTGAAATCCTTTGATGCTTACAGAGAATGACTCGTTTTGTTATATTTTTTGCAGATGACACGGTTTTGTTGGCTGAAACGGCACAGGACCTGTATACTCAACTCAATGCTTTCCATGATTATTGTAAGGCTTGGAACTTGAAAGTAAATTTGACAAAATTAAAGTCTTAGTGGGTTTTTTTTTGGACGGAAGCCAAAAAATCTTCGATTTTCTTACAATGATACTAACATTGAGATGATAAAAGAACTATTTGGGAATTGTTGTAACTAAAACGGGAAATTTTAATATGACAAAAAACATTTATCAGATAAGGCCTTAAAGCCATGTACGAAAACCTGAGAATGGGAAGGATGTATCAGCTTTTTGTAAAATATAAACTTGATCTTTTTGACAAAATTATCAAGCCCGTTCTGGTGTATGGGTGCGAAGTATGGGGTTTTAGTAATAACTATATATTATTAGAAAAGATATGAAAAAATATTTAAAATTCTGTAAATTACTTTCAAATCTGAAATCCCAAACACCAAATTATATGGTGAACTAAAAACTGTTGCCTGTATAAAGCAAAGATTGTTAGACCAGTTTTTCAGTTTCGGAACTGTAATTAGCTAATCCAAAGTTCGTCGAAAGCTATTAATTAAAACTTTTAAAGAAAAACCAGGAATTTGAGGAATATTTCAATATTTTGATCTTTAAACATGACGTTGTTTTCTGTCGATTTCGAATGACTTATAACAAATTGCCGATAGAAACAGGAAGTTGGCAAAATGTATTAAGATAAAACCATGTTTGCCATCAATGTAACAATCGACAATTTGGAGACGTATACCACTATAAAAACGTAAAGAGTATTTATCCTCCAATTTTATACAACGACATGATACACTACAGTTAAATTCTTTGAACTTATGTCGAGTACTCGAAACCCAGTCCTGAAGAAGCTTTGTTCATTTATAAAAAAAAAATATAAACACGTGCGTTTGACCTCCAGCTGGCATAGTAATTTTGAAACCTCGCTCTCTTGTTTTGTATATATATTGTAAATAGTTATTATTGTTATCTCTGTATACTGATGTCATACATTGACTTAGTGAGAATAAATATAGAGATTTAGAGGCCATACTTATACCGGTATGGATGATTGATTGACTGTTATTTCAGGCGCGGATCCAGAGGGGGGGTTCCGGGGGTTGGAACCCCCCCCCTTTTTTTTGGACGATCAATGCATTTGAATGGGGACATGTAATTGGAACCCCCCCCCCCCCTTTGTCCTGGGTTAGGAACCCCCCTTTTTTAAAA
Organism: Mytilus galloprovincialis; assembly: GCF_965363235.1. Lineage (NCBI taxonomy): Eukaryota > Metazoa > Mollusca > Bivalvia > Mytilida > Mytilidae > Mytilus > Mytilus galloprovincialis. The sequence continues at coordinate 66,113,600 of NC_134850.1, read as the reverse complement.
TGGCTGGATCCGCTCCTATATTTAGCGCCACTTTCAACACTATCATGCTATTTCGTGGCGGTGATTTTATATTGGTGGAGAAAGCCGAAGTGCCCGGAGAGACCCCCTGACCTTCGGTTGGAAAACAGACAATTCTGGTCAATTAAGATTGGAGTCAAGCTTACCTGCCACGTGCGGGATTTGAACTCGCACACCTAAGTGTTGAAATGCTTGTGATACAGAAGTTCGACTTCTTATAAAAAAGAAGATGTGGTATGACTGCCAATGAGACAAATCTCCACAAGAGGTCAAAATGACACAGAAATTAACAACTACAGGTCACCGTACGGCTTTCAAGAATGAGCAAAGCCCATACCGCGTAGACAGCTAGAAAAGGCCCCGAAATGACAATGTAACCACTCGACCACCGAGCGCCCATACCTTTCACCCGAAATGGATTAAAGGAGATATGGAATGAAACTGACCTCGGTGCATTACATTTGCGTGCAGCTTTTTATTATGTTTTTGTGCATATCTTTCACAGTTTCAACTATAGATGATCATGGGTGGATTCTTGACGTCCAGCAGCAAATTGATATATGCATATTCGTACAAGAACATTTTAATGTGATATGAATATTAACCCTGCTTTGTACTAACTAGACCGACACCCTGAGCCGGATTTTTAACATGCTAGTTCAAAAGGTAACATTCCGAAGGAAGACATGTCACCTTACCCGGACACATTATTCTGATTCAAAGCCGACCAGCTTTTGCTCTTAATCCTTAATCCCACGTGCTTAGTAGGGAAGCAGCATGCAAATATGAATTATAAAGTCTTTGATTTTGACCCGGCCGGGGTTCGAACCAGCCGACCTCCCTCACTCAAGACGAACATGCTACCACGAAAGCACCACTACTAGACATGCAGTAATCCGCAATATAAAAGGTTTCGTGGGAAGCCGCTCATATACTAGTATACGACTCTAGATTCAATTAAACAGGCTAACGTACCGACCATTGATTTTTTTGTGAGTGTGTGGGTGGGGGGGGGGGGGTTCTTTTGTAAATGTTTGATTCTAAATTTCTTGAAAGAGATTTTATCTATTTCAGAAGGGAAGCGAAATAGTTTGTTTCCAAGGGGGTACCCAACACTATACCCCCAAAAAATCCTGTCGTTTAATTTTTTTAAATTTTTTTTCATTGATAAACTAGGCCAACCTAAACATCTTGTAAAAAATTTAAGAGATTTGAACCATAGGTTTAAAAGATTTGGCAACTCAAATATAGCATCTTTTACATACTAGAATCGGCCAAAATTGGAAGTTTCTCAAATATGGGTATGGGGTTAAATATGTTAAAATTTTTAAAACTTAATCGTAAATTGACAATAGCATAGCTAATAATGATAGCTGATGTAAATATTAGGTCACTGATACCCTTTTCTTGTAAGTTTTTTTATTCCAGATTTAAAATTTTGACCGAAATTTAATAGGGGGTGTCAGAATCAGCCCCGAAAAGTTAATGCTGTGCTTCTAGTATTTGAAGAAGAATTTTTTTTTGGAAAAAAAATGTGTCGTTTAATTTAAAAAAAAAACTAAGCATTTGGAGTGCTATACTTTTTAAATTTAACTGTTAGATTTTTTGGTATTTAAGTTTAAAGTACCCCCACCCTCAAATTGGTTCATTAAATAAGGGCAAAATCTATTCAAAAAGTACAAAATGGCCATATTTTTTTTTTCGTCTTTTCTAGATATTTGGCATGTGGATGTATCATCACGGGGTTAAGTGTCTTGCATCATGGTGACCTTATTGTGACCTTCAAACGTGACCTTAAGGTCAACTTTATGTTGTTTTTTCATGAAAAAACACAACCATGTAGGCCATAACTTCTTCTCCCTTGACCTAGGTCTTACATCTTTGGCATGTGGATGTATCATAATGAGGTAGTGTGCTTTCTTAAAATTTTGACCTTCATGTGACCTTGAAGGTTGACCCCGATGGTGATAATGTGTTTTTTTGTAAGAAACACTTGTATGGGCCATGACTTTTATGTAGTTATGAATTCATATTTATTTTAAAAAATCATATTACACAAGCTTTAATTGACCAATACAACAATATAGACACATTTTATGACATGTCAATCCATTCCATGAATACGGAATACATAATGGACATGTAGTCTCATAAAATTGTTTGAAAAGGGAATAGTTTCTATTGAAGCGCGCACTGTACGTACTTAACTACTCAACAGACAGCAAGGTGAAAATTTCCTAGTAATCAAACAGTAGGAGTTATGCCAAATATATACCAATAATGGGACGGACGGAAGGACAGACGGACAAGGGTAAAACAATACCAGCCCCCTTGACATTCAGTTGCAGGGGCAAAAAAGGATGTAACTGACTTTTGATTTGACACGTCAAAAACCTATGATACATAGGGGAAAGCTTTAAAGTTGGCAGATGCTTTACATGAGCAAGATTTTCAATTTATTGGTCTACAGATTCAAAAATACAAAAATATACAATTCAAAACTTAAGAACAAAACTATTCGTGCAAAGAATGACGGCTCATGAGAGATGAAATAGCGCTGACTGTGCAAAATCCTTAATAATATACTGTGAAATCAAGTTCGTTAAACATAGAGCTGACTGTGCAAAATCCTTAATAATACTGGGAAATCAAGTTCGTTAAACATAGAGCTGACTGTGCAAAATCCTTAATAATATACTGGGAAATCAAGTTCGTTAAACATAGAACTTTTTTAGTATTTCTGCAGAGGTTATGAAAAGAAGATACAACTGGTTTTTAGTTAAAAGCACGGCAGTTACAAGTTTCACATTATTTTTTGGGCCCCTTGTTATTATAGAAAACGATCACTCTATTCAGTAATAATCTTGAATTGAGACTTGAGAAGAAAAAAAATCACTTGTCACTTGCAATATAACACCACACTTTCTAATTTATATTTATTTCAAAATTGCATTTGATAAAAAAAAAAATTATCGGAAAGATACACAAACATGACAAAAGCACAATTCATTGATAATGCAAAAATATTATAACATGTTCTATTTATATCATATGTGTAGTTTCAGTTTCAACCACGATTCTAAATAAAGACTTTTCTTTCCCTACAATTGCGGACGGAATAGAAGACACCCGTTTATTTTCTACACCTGTCAGGATAAAGGTTGAAAAAAGATACTAGAAAGATGTAATATTTTTTTATTCAAATGAATATGAAAGTGTATACATGTGTGTATTGTCTTGTGGACTGAATCGGATGTTTTTTCTTCTCCTTGTCTTTGTTCCATGACGTGTTTATGCTGCACTGGTGGTTGATTATCCCCCCTCGGTATCTTCTTACTTTTTACATCATGTAATAAAATATTCAATTGCACTTCAAAAATATATGCCAGAAATTATTATAAATTATTCATAACCTATTTAACATTACTACGTATATTAATTTATTACTAAGCCCATATTTCATTAAAAACTACATGTATGGTTTTAAAAAAAAGTATTGTGGAGTCCATTCAGTTTTGATTTTAATCAATTTTGTACGAAGACCTATGAACATAAGCATTGTATAATTGTCCATGGTTTATTTATTTATTTAGTTAACATTTTATTGTCAGAGGCTTGGATGAAATTTGCAAAAAAAGGCAAGACACGCATTTGAGCAAACAATAACAGCAACAGTAATTTGGCATAACAAGTAAACAATTTCCGGATAAACTAATGAAAATTGCAGGTCACTAAAGAATGAAAATTAAAATTCAGGACAATGATGTTAGATGAGTGAGGGTAGGTAGAAGGGGTCCTGATCCCGAAATTCCGGGCTAAAAACACGAAATCCCGAGTTTAAATAAATTTTAATCCCGCTTTTCCGAAGTTCGAAAAAAGAATTCCCTTATCCCGAAATCCCGAGCTTAAAAAAAAAAAAAATCCTGGTCCAATCCCCCCCCCCCCCCCTTTTCCAATGATTTAAAAAATGCAGGACAACATTTTCAAGTCTAGACCTCCCCAACAAAATCAAATGGTATCATCTTTAGACTTTTGATATGTTGTACTTTATTTTATTTTATGTAAAAAGTAAAATCACAAAAATACTGAACTTAGAGGAAGATCAATTGGGAAAGTCCATAATCACATGGCAAAATCAAATAACAAAACGCATCAAAAACGAATGGACAAGAACTGTCATATTCCTGACTTGGTACAGGCATTTTCAAATGTAGAAAATGGTGGATTAAACCTGGTTCTATAGCGCTAACCCTCTCACTTTTGTAATGACAGTCTCATCAATTTCCGATATTTTTACATTGATGCGTTAAATAAACAGACACAATAAATATAATAGTCAAAATATGGGTACACCAGTCATCGTCGTTTAACAATTTTAAAAGGAACAATTTAACAGAACACAAAAACATCTACTATCTACGAACACATTTATTAAGTGTCTGACGTCAGAAAATTTTATACGTCACATAAATTTGTCGTTCAATGTGCGTACAAACAATTTTAAAATTTTCATGGGAATGTTAGCATACAGGGTTAAAAAATCAAAAGTATGTAAGAATAAATTTAAGAAATAGACCGAGATTTAAACTAGTCCAAAAGTTATATATAGAATTTATAAGAATCCAAAAATAGTTAATACCACTACGCGATTGAATGATTTTGACGTTTGTGGTTCAACGTATATTGTAATTCATAATAGAAATATATCATAATGACATATAATAGAACAATATCATACTGACAGGATCTTTTAAAGTACAGAGTCACGTTATAAGAACAAAAGAAATACAAACAGTCGCAAATACAAAACAAACCACAAAAAAATGAAAGCCAATACAAACACATTGACGAGATGTATAAGTACCGAGCCACGTGAAACGGATATCACATGAAACCATTTAACAGTAAAAGTAATATTAATAATAGAACAAAGACAAATGAAAGAACTATAAAACACGTTGTTAAGATAGACCCAGGCATTGGCAAGTAAAAAACGAAAACAGTTATGGTCCTTTCTGTTTCCCTACTTTTCTAATATCCTGGTTTTCTTTTGGTATTTTTTTTCACTCTGAAATTTCCCTTTTATGTCTCTTTGAAGATTCATTTATTGAAAATGATGAGTATCTTTAGATGGATTAAAAGATTAAATGAATAACAATAGGTGTACAGCTGCTCTTAGCAATAATGTAAACATTCTGATCATGATCTTTTAAAAGCTTGCATATTGCACATGATTCTAAAACGTAGCAATGAATCGCTTAACATTAATGTCGAACAAGGAAATACACGTGCTCCTTCCCACACTAGAGTCGGTGTCTAAAGCCTCGGTCACACCTTACCAGATAGCACGAACGGACGCCAAACGGATGAAAATAAAAGTTGTCCGTTGACATAATTGTTATCCTTTGGGAGTCCGTTGATGTACTGACCAAATGAAACGGACGCGTAACAAATGCATAACGGACACACACCGGATATGCAACGTACGAGAAACGGAAACGTACCGGACAGAACGGTTGTCGAACGTACACCAAACGGACAAGTACCGCGTAAAATGGACACCTAACGGAAGCGTACCGGATAAAACAAATAAACAAGATATATAGAAAAATAAAAGGCAACAATAATAATACATGTCAATCACATAAATAATCTAAATGTTTCTGTGTAACTGATTTTTGGTTTGTTCTTCAAAATACCGTTAACGTTCGACGTACGGTCAGTGTCTGTTCTGAATAAGAGCTGTTTGAAAGTGAAAACGTGCCCTTACTCTAAGATCGATTATGAATAATACGATTTCAGGAACCTTAAGGTAGATCATAGGTATAGATTTTTTGAGACAGAATTTTCTTATAATTTGCTAAAATGAAAATTTTACTATGATTTTTCATAAATACATGTATGATAAAAAGTATATGGGTGACCGTGCTATTTTTCAAGCTATGAGTCGTTGAAAATATCTAAATTTGGTTAGATTGATCATGAAAAAAACACATTTGTGTGCATAAAAAAAAATCTATTGAGATAGAATTTTGAAATAAATTGTGATAATGAATCAACCTTAAGAAATCTGACATACCAATTTTGGCATTTCTGACACGAAATTTTCAATTGGCATTTATCCGTTTCAGAACCGTTCATCATCCGTTTTATCCGTTATACGCCCGGTAGAAGTCCGTTTCACATTCGTCCAACATTCGTTTTATCCGTTAGAAGTCCGTTGGTGAATTTATCTGCCAGATCTCAAACGCATGTCTCACGGACACGTAACGGATATGAAACGGAAACGAAACGGATACGAAACGGAAACGAAACGGACGAGGACCGTACAAAACGGACTCCTACCGGACGTTCAACGGACATTTCATCCGTTAGACGTCCGTTCAAAGTTTTGAACATGCTCAAAACTTTCGACCGGACAGAACGGACGTCGACGGATAAAACGTATTTAAACGGACATGCAACGGATATGGACGGACATCTAACGGATAAGAATGGACGTCTAACGGACATGAACGGATTGAAAAACAGTTATCCGTTAGGCATTCGTTCGAGCTATCCGTTAAGGTGTGACCAAGGCTTTAGGCATCCGTTCGAGCTATCCATTAAGGTGTGACCGAGGCTTTACACATTTATCTATTAATATATAATGTACAGATCATCTGTTTAAGTTTTAGATACAATGATCTGACAACACTTCATTTTACTTTCTCTCCTTGTATATATTACATCAGCCAAAGAAAATTTCAGCCTTTTTGAAGGTGTGTAACAATCCGACAAAACGAGAGAATCCCAATGGTCTTGATTTGAGCGTTTTTAGATCTGCGTAAGCAAAGCTTAAACACACAATATCTGTAATCTAATCAGATTGATGTCTAAATGAACTTACAACACTGCATTTATTTATTGTTTACTGAGACCTGTTGTTCTCTTACAGATAGAGAGTTGTGTTTTGAATTTTTCAAAGTGAAGATTTACGGCAGCGGCTTTTAATATTTTTCCTTTATCCTGGAAACATAATAGATTTAAAAAAAAAACAAATAGTGCAATGTGTCTGAATTATACTCTATAGTAAAGGTCCTTTTTGGGCAATTTTGGCTTTTCAGAGTTTTGTTGTTTTATTGCCTATTATCTTGATAACTAATAATAGAGAAACATTTTCTTGCAAGGTATAGACAAGAACATATATAATCAAAGTACTGAAGTATGAAAGTTGTTTGCGACTTCAGGGAACTTAGTTTGGATTTGCCGTTTGTGGTTTCATTAATATTTACCACACCTTCATTTAATATTAGCTTTATTAAATTGTTGAAACTAAATATTCAGGTTTTAACAATTCAGGTGAGCGGAACGAGACGTAAAGATTGATGCCTACGGATGACGAAGAATTCACCATAACATTATACTGCGGCAAATTTATATCTATATAAAATTGAATGCCACCTTTCCATTCCAAAAATGATAAAAAGAAAGGCCCCCTTCATTTCTTCCTATCCCCCTTTTTTTGGTAACAAATGACAGGTCCCTTATATGAGCCATTACCCTATCAAAGTCCGATTTGTTCCAATTCTTTTGTGTCTATCTTGAGAATATATAAAGAGAAACTCGAACAGCTAAAATGATCAGCAATGCAATATTTACATAAATGAACATACTGGAATTCGTGTATTAACTTCTTATAGAAAAAATGATAATGTAAGGTATACCGAAATTGAAAAATATATTGCCTTCCCTCGTTAAAACGATCATAGAGCATGACATAAAAGAATTATTTAATAACCTTAACCGTATTTTAGACTCCGTATGTTCATTATTGAAGACCCGTCGATTTAAACAAAACTTTGCAATTCATATATATTTTGACAATTTTCCAACAATATCAGATGTGATTATTTTGCATCTTAAAACGAGGTACTAACATGCCAAGGTTTATCTCAAGTCTCATCCATTTTCCAAACGGTAGCTACATATTTGAGCCTCATTAGTAGGTACTCAGCAGAAGCAGATCGGAATCAGTTATGACGTAGACAGTAATCATTCTAATCGGAATCATGTTCATTGACCATAACGACGATGAAAGCACATCATATAATGACGTTTCGACATCACATAATGAAGTAAATAAAACCACATCATATAAGATTACAAGCACATAATATAATGACACAAACACATCATATAAAGATGTTTGCACATAATATAAGGGAAACTGCACATCATATAATGATACGTACACTTCATATAAGGATCTTGCAACATAATATAAGTATATTTGCATATCATATAAGAATATTTGCACATCATATAAGAATGTTTGCACATCATATAAGTACATTTCGCACATCATATAAGTATATTTGCACATCATATAAGTATATATGCACATCATATTATAAGTATATTTGCACATCATATAAGTAGCAGATGATGACAAGTGCACATCATATAAAGGTAAATACACATCATATAAAGGTAAATGCACATCATATAATGAAAAATGGGCATAACAAGACAGTATTGGCGTTCCATAGATAAATCTGTTGTAGAGTTGTCACTGACTCAGACGTACTTATATATATATATATATAAAGAAAATGTGGCATGATTGCTAATGGGACAATTTTGCCGGTACCATCAACATATCTCATTTGCTATATTAGTTTGCCGCCTATGATTAAAATGTCTTATTTCAAGACAGCATATTTAGATATTTAACGTGTATTTTTTTTTTATAACATACAGTTAAACAATCTGAGATTGTATTCTTAGTATGTAAACATGTAGTATAAGACTGTCTGATTTTAGAAATAATTTCAGTTACATGTTTTTATATGATTTAATTGCAACAAATGGATGTTCAATATTAATGTGTTTCTTATATATAAATTGACTGATGGATGATTTTAAACGATTATATGTATCTCAAATATTGTAAGCTGTTTTCTTATTCAAATACTGGTAGATCAGTATTTATTTTGATTCTTTTGTGTTGACAGGTCAAATTTCCCTCTTTATATAAAGAGCAGTCACCGGCAAAATTGTCACCGTCTTTAGTAAATTGATGATTTAGCATTGCACTACGTTGTAAAAGGATGACAGTTGAATAACAAACATTTTCACCAGATTGGTTTTTGAAAAGGAGGAATATATTAGTTATATGGTTTTTACATTTTAGTACTGCTTAAATAACATGTATAACTGTTTTTTGTTCTGTTCTACAAGTTTTCCATGATTTCATGCATTCTTGATTAAAACAACAGAATATTTAATACTACTGACATTTTGAAACATAATGGATTGTCCTCTCATGTCGTTTATTTTATTTGACGGTAGTTCCACCGTAGGATTATTTCACCAACAAGCGGTTACAATTACAATTGGGATCAGAGTAAGGTTTTTTGGCACAGGTCAGTATGACGTTAAATGATCATCTCTCTGATAGTTACACATGTTATATTCAAAAAGACCACCAACTAATAATTAGAGTATTAAGGGTACATAGATATATGAAGATGTTGTATGAGTGCCAATGAGACAACTCTCCACCCAAGTCACAATTTATAAAAGTAAACAATTATAGGTCAAAGTACGGTCTTCAACACGGACCCTTGGCTCACACCAAACAACAAGCTATAAAGGGCTCAACAAATGACTAGTGTTAAACCATTCAAACGGGAAAACCAACGGTATAATCTAAATAAAAAACCGAGAAACGAGATACATTTATGAAACACATCAACAAACGATAACTACTGAACATCACATTCCTGACTTAGGACATGTGCAAACAATTACAGCGGCTGTAAACGTTTTCATAGGTTCCAACCTTCACCCTTATCTGAGTCAATAGTGTAGCATCACAACAAAGAAAGACCCATTTAAAATATCAATTGAAATGGCTTAACTCAATCAAAAGACATATTATCACAGGTGACAATACACTGAACGAATACATTTGATCTATGATACAATTCAAATAAAAAATCAATAAAAAAGGTGATTAATAATTAAAATAACAGTAGTATACTGCTGTGATATGTTAAACAATTTCAGTAAAACAAAGAAACCCTTGAACAAAAATCCCCCATTTACAATAGAAGTATACACAGGTAACTGAACATATTTTTTTGTTGTTAGGTATATAGTTCAAATGGAGAAATTTTCTCTTTTACAAAATAAATAATTTGTATGTTAATAGTCCCGAGAAGTGAGAGTTTATAGTAATACCAAACACTTATTAAAGCTGGTATATAGAACCTGAATCAGATTTTCTTGCTAATTTGACGTGTTGATACTGTTTGTAGTGCAATTTTGTAATTTAATGTTTACTTTTTCAGGTTCTATATACCATCTTTAATAAGTGTTTGGTAAACATTAAAAAAAAAATTGCACTACAAATAGTATCAACAGGTCAAATTAACAAGAAAATCTGATTTGAGAGTACTCGAAGTTACTGACAGTAAGTTAAAAACCAAAACCAATTAATAATAAAACTAACAAATCATGCATCAGAGACTAAAATCAGCAAAATACATCACAGGAATTGAGTATTGCAACGTCATGGACAAAGAAGACTTGTGCATTACCAAAAATAAATGCATCGACAGCCAAGAGGATAGTTAGGAGTTAACTTCTTTATTGATAAAAATATGGACACATTCCGTTTGAAAAGAAACAAATTTAGTTATGTTTTAATTTACTGATGACAAAATGGATATTAGTGTCAATGTAAACTAATCAAATCTATGTGTCTATGAAATAATTTAGTAAAATATAAAAGTAATTAATGGTGACGAAATCCCTGACTTAATAATTTACCAGTGATGTATTCATTATGTTCGTTAAAATCAATGACATCGCTGCAAATACGGGCAAAACGAACGAGTTGGGATATACGAACACCGCATGATGGAGCCAAAGTACCATCGCCATCTAAAAAAGGAACATTAGCAATAAGGAATTAAACATCGTCTATTTTATCGGAAATTTTAGTATGGAGTTTCCCTTTAGAATTTGAAATGTCTAAATCTAGAAAAGGACAACTAATACTGTGTAATGTTGGGATTTAGTTAAAGTAAGTTATTTTGGGTAAATGTAGGTAGTATATTTAGAGAACTCCCTGAATTATTAAACGAAAAGTTAATATCATGAAAACGGTAGACATTGTTGAATGTAGCAACTAATGACGTGTCTTTACTGAATTTGGTCATTAACTCAGATTCATAGCAATACAGCAATACATCTGTAAGTGCCCATACCTACTACTTGTCGATACACTTTATTGCCGAAACGTACATATGTTATCCAGGAGAAAATGTAAAGCAGTACATTACAGTTTATGATTTAATTCGCATATTCCTTCATGTTTAAAATAATTCTTTAATAAAAAATTAAATGCATTTGTTTATAATAAACGCTTAAGGCGTACCAACAAACATCCATGTATTTCCATAATAATTATAAAAACGAGAAGTTATATATTCTCCTCAGAATGACAACTTTACAGGAAGAGGATGTTTTTATAGTTGATTATTACAGTTATAATATTTTGTTTCACTGGATGTTTCTTTATCTTACCTATACATTTCTAGGAATATGATTGGTTAAAAGCGTCCGCGTGAAGACCGTGTATATTTGATATTAGGTTAGTAGGAGGAAGGCATGGCTTATTCTTTACACGGTTAGTAGTGGAGTTACGTCTCTTTATATTCCATATAAGGTAGTAGGGAGGCGGGGCTTATATCATACACGGTTAGTAGTGGTGCTACTGTTGTATTGATAAAGTTGGTATATGGTCATACCGGAAACCGGAAATATAGATCAGCTGACAGCGGGAACCTGACGATTTGAATCAGTTACCTGCAAACAACCTCTGTGTCTAGACGTATACTTAGAACTAAAGACTTGATTGATAACCTAGTTGGTTGGATACTTCCGACTAAAAGGAAATTCATATATTCACACATTCACACATATTCATTCATCCACCATTGGCACATTTACAACACTACGTCCCTTTATAAAAACAAAACGGAACTGAGAAGAAATCTTAAAAGGTTTCAACATACGAAGAAATTGATGATTAAGATTAAAATAAATTTATTAAAAAGATTAAAACCTATCAAGTTGTTATTGTTGGCTATTGTTCTTGTAGGATCAATGGTAGTTGTTTAAAAATGCTTACAGTATTGAAGACTGGCTTGCTCATTTTGATAATAACAAGTCTAAATTTTACACGTTAAGATAGTCGGTAAGATAAATTCGTTACAAAGTGTGCTTCGCTCTCACCCCATATGGAATTTACTGACCCCATATATACCGCATTAGGTCAGTATCCGGGTTTTCACATGATACCTATGTGGTGCAGAATTATTGCTATTTAATATTTAACGCTAGTTAATATCAAAACAAATCATGAAGTTAAAGAGCTAAAAATAATGATAAAAAAAATTCAGATTCATATGTTGTAAATAAAAAAAAAACCACTACAATACTACTTTAGGTGAAAACAAATGGAAGTTTTTAACGACCTTCACTGGCTTTACCGCCCTTGATATTTGATGTAATGTGCACATTTTGATAGTAGTATGTAACTAATATAAAAGACTTTCTATATAAATATAGAACATAGTGTGTTTTATCATAATTACGGCTGTAATTTCTCAAAAACACCTGATTTGTGTTTGATTAGATTTTTTTCAATTTTGTCTAATAAGGCGAGATAACTCAGATAAAGTAATTTTTATTATAGAAAGTGTAGTAAATTAACCTATTTTGATATGTAAAACAAGTTAGGTGACCCCATTATTTCTTGTTCTTATCTGAAAGCATTTTATAAGAGCTAACTTCTCACACTTTATCTTAAAGTTCTATCAAGTAGTTTTCTTTTAATCACACATTAATTAGTTTGTCAATACATAATCTATACAAAATCTGACAATTTTGCACAACCTGTGGCGTGAAAAAATAATTCCGGTAACCCATAATTTTCTTTATATTTTTGAAAAAGGCATGATAAAAACTTCATTTTGACAAATAATCAAAAAGTTCTATCAATTTTGATTAAGACGCCCTATAGCCACATTAACGTTTTCTAACATTGCTCCGTAAAGATTTTTTGAATATTTTCTTGATGTAGTATCTGCAATAGAAACAAGTAATCATCTTGCAGTTTATTAATCTTTCAAAAAGTTATGACAAAAACTACGCACCATATCTTTGTTATTCCTTTTTGCTGCTTTGAAATCTTGTTCTTGTTTCAGTATAATGGTTTGCAGCTTGGTGTTTTCTTCACGTTCCCTATTTAAAATAATATAGCAGCAAAGAATCAGTATCCGTCTTAAAATACAACAGATGTCAATTTACATTCAATTCATATAAGGTCTTATATGTTTTTGTGGTGGTCATGTTTTATAGCTATTAAAACATTTTTGTATTGTAATTTTTATAACGGCAATTTGCGTTTGAAGATTATCGTAGTATGCTAAACGAGGTTTTGATTTATATATTCTCAGCATGGACATACTTAATCGATCGAAATCTCGTCAGTCGGAGTAGGTTCAGTTTGGTAATAGACCACACTCCCAACAATTTTGTTGTCATTTAATTACTTCTTTGAAATCTTGGTGTGATTTCAAACACACACAAATGTGAAACTGGTAAATTATCAAGTTAGGGGTGTCGTTACTACAAATTACTTCAATCCGTACCAAATTATTCCATAGATACAATGATTTGGTTTTGCTATTTAATTATTTCAAACGGGAGAGCACATTCTATTTTTATGGTGATGTTGTTTACTGAACACAGATCTAGATACAATTTGGGTAAACTAAAAGACCCTTTAAATGAACTTATTCTAAAGGGTAACCAATTCAGTACTGTAATTAGATTTTTAAATATTGTTTTTATTTGCATAAATATTAATTTTGTTATCAATAAATTAGATATAATCTAGCATAATTGCACATTGACGGTTCTACAATCTGTCAATATGCATATTTTGCATTGGACAAGATCATGTTTTTTCTGACGACTGTAAATGCCGTTGGATGTTGAATGTGTACTGATTGATACTTTAGTCTTAGTAACATGATTACTTAGTTTATTGTTATGGCTTTGAACCATCTGTCAGTAAATGCGAGTATATTCCCAGATATAAACTAAGTTTTTTCGTTGTTGTTTTATGGATGCATAAATATATACCCGGTTACGTCCGGTGTGCGTTTTTTCACTCCTTTTCTTGCTTTGAATCGTTTTGATGAGTTCAGGCCTTTGTAACTGATTTTCAAATATTGCTCATATGTTGAAGTATTACATCACTGACACAGGTTAGGGAGAGAGTTGAGTGCCCGCTTACATGATTAGCCCCAACGTATTTGTTGCGTGCATGTCCCAAATCAGAAGCCTATTTATCAGTGGGTGCCCTTTGTTGCTGCATGAAATATTTTTTTCCGTTTATGACTGTTACATAGATAAGGCCATTGCTTTTTCCGATTTCATTGATTCAAATGTTATTTCTGGGCCTGACTATGTGGTGTGTGTATTGCTCAGTGTTGAATGTGGTACAATGACCTGTTATTCCTAACATCTGTGTTCACTGTTGTCTCATTTGACAAGTATACATCATCTTTTTTATATAATATATATATTGTTTTATAAACATCAGAAAAAAAAAGAAGAAAAAAAAGATTAAGTGAACTTGCAAAAGTAAGCTGCTGACGATAGAGTTTGTTCGAACATTTTTGTTCAACTTCTACAAACAGAAATTTAACATTGATGAATATATGATAGGTTAATTATGCAACTTTTCCAAATATTTTTTACAACTTAAAACTGAAAGATTGAAATTATACAAACCTGTTACATTGGTCAATTGCTATACTGAGTTGCTTTTTCATATTTTCCTGAACATTTACTGCTTTATTATTATCCTCTTTAGACTTCGTTAACTTGGCTTCAAGATGTTGTATCTTTTCTTCAAACTCTGCCGTAACTTTTCCGACTTTATCAACAGCCTCTCTGTCAAGAACATTTGAAGTGTTTAATAGTGTTTTAGTAATGATATCCTTTCATTCTCAAGCTTATGTAATCAATGCATAAAGAACTACAAATAATAGTTCTAAATTGTGAGTATGCTTTATTCAAATGAGCTACCTTGATATCTAGGGTTGTGTTATAACCGCAAGTTACAAAAGTCAGAAGATACGATCAGACCAAATACTTGTAGACATTTGAACAAAACCATGGCGAAAAAAATTCCAGTAATCAATACACATTGCAAACATAGTATTGATCAACACGAATCTTACATACATATATATAAGTGCTCTAGAAGGGTAAGCAATTTCTTTCGGTTAGTATTATATCACAGGAAATCCAAGTATTCTAATATATTTAAGCAAGGTATGGGTGTCTTTCGCCATCTTGGATTGTAAAAAACAGTGAACCTATGGTCCAGATTTTCTATCAAGTTAGCAAAATTTGATGTGAATTTTCATTTGAAAGAACCAATTTATAAGAATATAACTTTATAAATACCAATATTATTTACAAGTGTAATTTTCTTTTTTAATGTTTCTAAATTTGCATTTTAAGGGGAGGGCGAGGTAACTCTAAAACAGTGTGTTGTTCTGGTGGAACTACATGGAATTTTCCTATTTTGTATTTTAGACGGAAAAACGTACAGTGACCCTATTTTTCTTTTGATATTCTCACAACATTGTCTGCGAGCAATCTTTTCCTAATTCATTTTACAATTCTATCATGGTTTTTAGTTTCTAATCACAAAACGGTGTGTTGTTCCTGTATAATCCATACAAAATTTATCATTTAGTTACAACCTCAATCTTGAGAAAACGCGGTGATCTATCATTTTCATTATATTTTTGAACATTTATCAATAAATTCTACGTTTTGGCAAATTATCAACAAATTCTATCATTTTTATTTAAGACTCGCATACCACCTTAACACTTTATTTTACCAGGTTTTCTACTACATAAAAGATCATATACGAATACTTCTAGATTTGCTAGGCATGGCGAACATCAGGATAGTTCATTTTGTCTAGGTATATTACGATCGATTAATTTAATGAATAAATATAAACATCATATGCAACTATTCAAGTCATAATTACGTTCGATAACTCTGCATGTTACTGGTTTAATTAGGGTTATGTAAAATTAACTGGTTACCCGATGAATGATTTAAAGAAAATTAAACAATATATGTATTTCACCTCGGTTATTTCATATCCATTCGAGGCCTTCTTTTATAAATATAAAATTATATTATATCGTAATGAATTTCATTTAGAATCGGACAACACTAATCTATTTTGGTATTATTATTATTTATTAGGTATTGTCAAAATTTACATCGTGATTATGTTTGTTTTCAATTTTTGATCACGTTGATGTAATGACTTAATTAGTACCTCCTTAATCTAGCTATGCCCTTGGCTATCATTATAGTGACCATAACATGTCATATTTAATTGCAATGTAAACAGTAAAATTAAATTGAATTATGGGGGCCGAATTATGTGCATGTACAAAATAAGTGTCGAACATCGTCCACGTTTGAAAATTATTTGGTCGCCATTTTTTTTTTTAATTTTATAAAATAAACAGCATGTTACATCTTTATCAAAAGGAACTAATGTTTTATTCTATGCTGCTTTAAGGTAAGACAATGACTGAAAACACGAGCATCCAACGGTTATTTGATTTTCAATGTAACAATCTTACAAAATACATTTTTACCAAGTCGTCCCACGCTGTCAATGAGATCACCATCTTGAAAAATAATACCAGATTTTCTGAAAATGACTGATTTTCAAATCAATTTGGAAGGGACATAATAAAAAATTAAACAATTGCATATACGATATTTCAAATATTTATGAATATAGTAATAAGCACATATTCCCACAATTATTCCATCTGTTTTGTTTAAATCGCAATTTTAAAACACGACAGAAAATCCAATATTTATCGGAGTTGGATGATTAACAGTGTGAACTTATCGAGGCAACAAGACAAATTTTCAAAAGCATTTGGAAGGGAGAAGATCAAAATTTAAACTTTTTCAAAAGGCATAAATATATTTCTAAATATATGAGGAATTACTATATATTCCCACACTTTTTGTATCATGAACTTAAAATACTTTATTTTATCGATTCTTGAAAGCCCCCCTGTGCATTTCTATACAGTTTACTTGGGCTTAATACGGGTGATGTGTGACGTCATCAAAGTCACGTGATGACTGCTATTGTTGGATATGAAAGTTTTGACTAGGAGTATACCAACATCGGATTGTGATGGAACATTCCTTTTGAATTAGGTAAGCTTTGAACAATAAATTGAAATTGATTTACATATCTGCAGATTATGTAGCATACTATATGTGTGGTCGTTGGTATCTATAATGATAAAAGAGAGCCGAAATATATCAAAATGGCTATTTAGACAGTTATAAGTCGGAAACAAACTGTCAATGTCATGGGAAATACGAAAAACGACCATAAACAAACAGCAGTATACAATACACAACATGAGATAGAACTAAAAACTGAAAAACATAAACACCACCTTAAATCGATAATAACCGAAGGTACTCGAGAATGGTGAGCAGATCATGTTCTAGATGTGACATCCGTAACATCATGTTACACATGTCAGCACTAGTCTTCAGTGTACTACGGTATGTCATATCCGAGGAAAGGGGGACGGGATTGTTGTTACAAAAAACCAACTCGTGATGGTGTTCGTAACATTTTCTATGGATTATTCTAACTATATCACTTTGAACTCTTTGTGCAATACCTTCCTTGTGAGTAGCAACACTTGAAGGACACATTTTATGAATTGTCGTATCATCTGAGTGTTATATATTTCATATATATACACTGCTGAAATGTTGATGAAATAAACAGTTAAAAAATGACAACCAAGTTCATTAAATATATTTTAGACAGATACTTTGAATTCGTGATAAAATATGGAGAACATATATATAAATATATTGAACTGGAGTACCTAAGACCATATTATAGAATAGATAATAAATGTCGAATTTTGATTGAAACCCCACAATTAGATATTGCACGACCAAATTAGATTCCAGTGTTACTACTATAGCTCGAAGATAATTATTTATGTTCAACCTATTGTTGCACCATTATATATTCAATTGTTGTTTTATTATTTAATACTTCCTTTGTGTGAATATACCATTCCGTATACCTTTGTTCATACATGTTGTGCTAGTCTTTTTGTTACAATGAAGAATATTCATAATAAGAAAAATAAGCATTTACGCAAAATTGTGTTCAACATTCAACAGTACTTACTTCGTAACTTCATTTATTGTTCTTTGCTTGTTTTCTACTTCAGTCCGTAATTCGCCAAATTTGTCTGTCATTTTAGCTAATGCAATTTCCTGTTCCTTTACTCTGTGGAAAATAAAAGCATCTAAGTTATTATTGTTTACTTACATTCATTCGGTAAATTATCTACCTGCATTTAATTGTTGTGCTTTCGCCTTTGACAAAAAACTGAAAAATTATGTCAACTGGACCTGTTTTGATACGATAACTGTACTTGCATTTTTACTAGATAACTGTTTTGTTCAATAGTGTATCGTTAAGTTATCAGAATTTCAATGGGGACTAACTGTGCATCACTTATTGCAAACCTTTTTATGTCTTGTTACGAGTAACCATTAATGACTGAAATCAGTAAAGACCAATCGAAGCGACATCTGGTATCATGATAAATAATAAAACGTTTAGATAGTTGGATGGTTCTCAACAATGACGACTTCAGTATACACGTATGTTAAAGAGATTTGTCCTGCTGAACTGATTTTAAATAAAGCTTACACTAACACTAACCACTGTCCTTTTTCTGGATTTATATATCTATATCTTTAAATTATCGGGTAGCTTTTTACTAGATTTACGATAAAAGAGATGATTTTAGGTTTTCTATTGTTAAATATCGATTTTTAGATGGTGACGTTCCGTTTGCACCATTGTATAGTGTTAATATACTAAGTATCCCAACTTGAATGATTTGCCTGTGAATGTGACAACGTATTTGTTTAAACGAAATAGATATATGTAGTCATTGGTATTGCTTATAGATTATTACGCCAGGGTTTCCGACATCACAAACTTGTCAACACTTTGAATAGATTTCATCATCGGTACAAGAAAATGTCATTTACCTCAAAAGTTAACTAAACCTTTTGACATACTTATCTGGATTTATTTACAATGTGCGATACTGTTTGGTCATTAAAGATGGCATTTTATTTTTAACTACTATTGATTCACTCTTAAGGCAGTGCTGTTTATTTTGTTTTTAATTCCAAATTGTCTTAAAGTATATTAAGGGGGATTGAGATCTCACAAGACATGTTTATTCCCGCCGCATTATTGCGCTGGTCCCCATTCAGGAAGAACTGGCCTTTGTTAGTCTTGTAGGTATTTTTTTAAATTTTGGTTTATTTAAATGTTTTGGATTTTAGTGTGTACGTCCATTTTCTATAAAATAGTATACATTGTCTTGATGGGACCAGCCATTAAGACCTATTGGTGGCCTGCGGATGTTTTTTTCTCTTTGGTTGGGTTGTTGTCTCTTTGACACATTCCCCGTTTATATCCTTAATTGTATTTCAGTATTAACCAGTTTACATAGATTCTAAGTCCCTTCCTGTAAGAACGTGTGAGAAAACTTTCCAATCTTGTTGATTTTTTAAACAATAATTTAGACAATATCTCGAAATATTCTTTGGCGATTGTTTGATAAAACAGTATGCTCAAAGGCAGCCATCCATTGATAATTATGATTATAACATAAATAGTATATTTTTTTCTGCTGATACGCATTTCGAGTTTTGTCTCAAACAGTACCATTAAAAATTACTACAAGCTAGATTTAAAGGTTAAGTGAAAATGATAGTTAAAAAGTAAATAATAAATATACACATGGAAAAAGTATTGCAACAATTCCATTGAAAACAATGTTAAATGACATGATTGTAGAATATGTATAATTTTAGTTTTACCAAATACTTTTAATCCATTTATGGTTTAAAACTGAAAAGCTGGAATTAACTCAATTTGATGCAATATAAATGATACATGGATATGACATGACAGTTGCACGGAAATAGGTTTTCGCGCTTTTCACAAAAAAATTCAAACTTTGCAGGACTCATTTTTTCCAAAACATTGGTTCTGCAATAAATACAGATTTTTTTTGCATTAAACTCATTCAGAACTGTTTGAAATTGCTAGTTAAACACACATTTTCTGTATCAATATGTCGGTATACATGGTATAGAAGACAAAACAAAACTTGAATAAAAGGGGGACGAAAGATACCAGTGGAAGAGTCAAACTCAACAATAGAAAATAAACCGACAACGCCATGGCTAAAAATAAAAAGACAAACAGACAAATCATAGTACAGAAAACACAACAGAGAAAGCTAAAGGCTAAGCAACACCAACACCACCAAAAACTTGGGGTGAATAACTTGAATAACTTTTTCAGTACAGCTCTAATGATGTGTCTCTCTAGTCTTAAGTTTGCCTAAAATGCAAGTTAAATGTTTAACCATTAGCGGATTAAAAGTATTTGATAAAACCCAAATTATACACATTCTACAATCTTTTACATTGTTTTAAATGTAAGTGTTGAAATACTTTTTCCCAGTTTATATATAGATTCCTCAATGGCCAGATATTATTTGATAATATATGATCGCATTGATAACATACCCCATTTCAAACTGATTATCAAAATCTTCAATGACAGCTCTTATGAATGTGACTTTGTTAAACCTGTCAATTCGTTTAGGGCATACCAATGGTTGCTCTGTTTCCTCGGTCATGATTTGAAAGTCAGTTTGAAGACATTTCCATGCCGTAAAGAAAGTACTGTCATGTGGTTCTTGCAAGAGATTTTCAAACTTCAACAACCTATCAGAATATTCGTTAATAAGTCGTTGATAGAAAACTCGTTTTCTTTTTAAATCATGCTTTCCGTTTTCTCGGAAGTCGGTTGCAGTTGTTACGTTAATTAGTTTATTGCGATCAATGATCTGATACATCTCCTGGTACGTTTTCTCGACGTTCTCAATATACGAATCACAATCCGACTGTATCTGTAACGAATGACTTCCATCAATTATTTTTAAAGTCTCTCCGATTTCTTCAACTTTCGTTTTCAATGTATCTATTATCTGGTTCACATCCTGACGACGGATATCGGCAATGTTCTTTATTTCCTTCGTAATATGTCCATTATGGGAACTCGTTATGCACTCCTTACAAGTCAGGCAGTCACATTTACCACAATAGCAAATAAACTCTTTATTATGAGTTACACAAGATGGCACAGGTTTGTAAATACGATTTCCTGCCTTATGAATATCTCCAACTTTGTGATCCCGACAAACTGCCACAATGCCATGGATATTCTTTTGACATTGAGTACATAAGCACTGTTGACAATCGTAACAATATAAAGCTGCTAGTTTGCTGCAAAACGTACAGTTTTGTGATGGAATCTGAGCCATAGTAACTGACTTTTACGCTAATAGAATTCCCATCCTGGTTAAACACATATAGAAGTACATTTAAAGGGAAATAACTTATTTCATTGATAACAAATTAACCAGGTAAATGAAAATATTTTTATTTAGTTTATTTTGTTTACAGAGTGATACCTGGATGCGGTTATACACTGACGTTGACCATACTGCGGCTGGTGGACGATTCGTTATTAAGAGTATTCTAAGGAAAGTGTTGTGTGGACATTATATATCATTATTGCGTTTAATTTTGTGTTTACGTTCAATTTTTGTTTTGTTCATTTTTTGTTTATAACGTGTGTTTTCAGGTTCTGATACAAGGCAATATTTTCTTTGGCCCTTTTTTTTTTGTTTTTTTTTTGTTTGCATAATTGTTTGCAAATATTATCAGCCTGATATTTTCGATAGGTTTGAACAACCTCACTGCTGGAGAAAGATTCGTCCCGAAGTCATCAAGCACAAACTTATTATTAATCAATTATTACTGGTGACCCAAACATTGTCAATAACACTTATAAGCGAAATGTACTAAACAAAGGCCTGAAATACCTTGAGTCTAAATTCAACAATTGGAAACAGAATTTCAGAAAACTGACAAATTCAGTCGAGGATTAAGCCGGACAATTGGTTAAATAAGAAAAGAAGACGTTGATAGTCTTTCCAAATGGATAAACGGCTGTGAAATCGTTGATAAAAATCAAAATCAAAAGTGAATTGGTCTATGATTACTTATTATACAGCGATCATCTGTAAAACAGAAAATGGCAAATATTATAATTGTGCTGTTGTTCCTACAGATCAAGCCCTATACAATATCGTGTTTGTCTGTAAATCATATCACATACTCTGCTTGATAAATGAATTGAATATTGATAATTCAAATGAAACCTCAACATATTCCACAACTCAAAAAAAACTAGACATGCATATCTGTTCTATTTTCCTTCATTTAATTTCAACCAAACATGAATAACTGGATCTTTAATCACTGTTTTGGATCCTTCAACTACATAAGTGTCCTTACAAACAACATTCTAATGCGGTGTTATCCAAATGCATCATGAAACCTCTTTCTCAATTATGGACATCAATTGTTTCAGCAATCAAAGCAAGGCTTTAGAATTTATTGTTTAACAACATATTCTAGAGAGGCGTGAATCAGATGTGTATACTTAAAAGTTCTTTTAGAGTACTTAAACCTTTCAAAAATAAAATAGTTGGCTATTCTACACTTTACATTAGCATTTCCCTTTCAAAACTAAATGAGAAATAAAAAGAGTTGGCCCTTCTTTATTTAATAAAACAAAACAGATGTCTAGCATAGATCCAAAAGAGAGGAGATAGATTCCAGAGAGACTTTCAACACCATAAGTCGAAAAAAAACTGACAACACAAGAAAAAGACAAACAATAGTACACAAAAACACAAAATGGAAGACTAAGTAACACGTATCCAATCAAAATTGCGGATGGTCTGAGATGCTCCGGAAAATAAGCAGAGTCAGCTCCACATGTACAATTACCTTGTCTTAGGCAGGGATAACTCGTGTAAATCACTCTGATTCAAACAAATATAATCTCTGAAACTGACAATAACAGACAGCTATATGTTTATTGACAAAATATGAATAAACTCGTCATAGATACCATGATTAAAATGTATTATTTGCGCCAGACGCGCGTTTCGTCTACACAGGACTCATCAGTGACGCTCGAAAACAGGGATGGAGTAATTGAAAATGTAATGGTAATTAAGTGTAATGCATTACAATTTTCCATGTAATTGAATGTAATGTGTAATTGAGCATTAATTTTTTTTTTAATTACATGTAAAGGTAATTTAATTAATTACATTGAAAAAAGCATGTAATGCTCAAATACTTTTGTATTACATTTCAATTACATGTTCTTTTATGGTGTTAAAGATAAGGATTTGTGTTTAATAATATAGATTGTAAAATTATATTTATTTTTCAAATATTGATATCACATGCTTTTTTTTTAATATATATGAAGTCTGTAATTCATTCTGAAGTTTTTATATTATTTATTTGACCTTATTTTGTTTTAAATAGTTTTATTATATAAAAAAATGTGAGGATCATATATTAGTGTTGTTTAGTTTTTAAGAAAGATCTTTCAACTAAATAAGTAATTAATCACCTTGTTAAACAAAAACAAAAAATGTGTCACTGTGAAAAATCTTTCTCAGACAGTTCATTTAGAATTTAAAATCACTGTACACAATCATTTTGTCAAATCAGTATACACAAAAGGATTATAGAAATAAAAATAAACAGCTGTAAAAACAAAAAGCAATTAATCAGATTAAAATGTCCAAGGGCAATGCCTCTATTACATGTTTTTTTTTTTTATCTAATTAGCAAGATATTACTTATATTTAGACATTATATATTTTTTTTAATTTATTTATAATTGTGTTTAATTTAAATTACTTCATTTCTCAGATGTCAAAATACCCCTTGATGTATAGGGAAGTTAATAGGAACAAAGTCCCTCTCCTATCAATATGATGATCTTCTGATCATGGAGCTTCCATGTTCTGATCAAGCAATATCTGCCACATTAGCTCCTGTCGAAAGACTATTTAGAATTGCTGTCAAAATTTTCAGACTAGAGATATTCAGACTAAATGACAAAACATAAAAATAAATAATGGTTATCAAATGCAACGCTTAAACTATGCTTACATGAATATTTTACACTTGCATTTTATAAACATGTACATGTATAACATTGTTAAAAAGTATCATGATGAAATGTAATGTGTAATTTAATTAATTACTTTAGTAAAGTAATTGTAATTTAATTAATTACATTTCAAAAACTGTGTAATGTGTAGTTAGTGTAATTGATAATTTTACAATGTAATGTGTAATTTAATTAATTACATTTCAATTTAATTGACCCCAAGTCTGCTCGAAAAAGAAGATAAAAGGCCAAATAAAGTACAAAGTTGAAGAGCATTGAGGCCCACAAATTCCTAAAAGTTTTGCCAAATACGGATATTAAATTAAGTTTGGTCGACGTGTTCCAAACATACAATTGGTTGGAAACAAACTGTGCTTCTCTTCTTACTGACTTGTTTCCTTATTCATGCGAGAATTACTTCATACAGGAACTTCTAAAAAAAACAGAATTGAAGTTAGCAGTATTCTTCAAGTTTACTTTAGTGACTATTTTGAACGCATCTATATATACCATCAAACTTGAGAAAAGGGATACAACCGATGCAGTAAAGTCTGCTTCATATCTTCACTTACATCTAGAAATTGACAACGAGGGTCATTTGAAACCAAAATTTACTGCAAAGGATAAGTCAAGCTTTCCATGTCCCAGTAGCAACATTCCAGCAGCGCCTGCATACGGAGTATATATCGCCCAATTGATACGATACTCCAGGGCTCACAAGGAAGCTTCTAAACCAAGAGTTCAAAGTGGTTAAGTTGAAATTATTCCTTCGTTAATTTCAAGGACGCCATGACCAGTTGGTTGATCGTTATAAAATATCCGTTTCAAAGATGATAGCGTATATGTTCAATTTGTTGTAACAACAATTATGTCCCCTTTTTTCTGGATATCACGTACCGAAGTAAACATGTTAATGGGTTTGACTAAACATGAACACTACATTGTAGGATCATGTTGCTCAGTCTTTAGTTTTCTATGCTGTGTTTTTTTTTGTACTTTTTTATGATACCAATAGTCTCGGGGAGCCACTTCAATCTTTCCGTAGAATGTGGCGAGTATATATACTGAGTGCCTATGAAAACGCAACACTTCTGTTTTTCCCAAAAATCTTATAATTTTTATTTAATTTATATTATAAATTGTATAGTTGGTTGAAAATGGCTTTTAAGACAATTGCCGACAACTTTACGGTTAAGTGATTTTTGGAACAAATGCGAAGGGTTATTAATATTTTGAACGTACATTAGCCGAATTCACCGCTTTTCAACATACGCACCATTTTCACGATTTTGTCATTTAAAGCTTGGATAATGTCATGAACTTTCCCGACCTTATTGTTTAGAAACTTCAATAAACATCCAGGACTTTCTCACAACCAACGACATGCAGTTTTGGGCATGATCCATTAAAGCCTTTCACAGCATAAAATTACGAGAAGACTGAAGTTGTAGCCTATACAATAACCCAAATAATCGACAAAATCAACCAAAATGGATCATTAAATCATAAGCCACATCCCGTGGTACAAAAAGCAAGAAACGCTCAGCAAGACCGATACATTTGGTCTTTGACATATCCGATATCGACTCTGATGGCTGTTCAAAGGTCACGAGAGTTCAATGGTGGTCACGGTAGAACTTTTAGAGCAATTTCAGTAAAGCACCATTTGCGCAGAAACTGTTAAGGAGCACCAGAGTCTTTCCTTAGTGACAACTAAACGGCCGTCTTGCGTAAAAATCGAATTCTGTAGACCATAGATCATTCATTATCTACCATGGAGAGACGCGACGGCCATACTTCCATGACGGCCCTAGGATGTGTCGGCCATACCGCCACATCGTCCATGGGACATATCGGCCACATATTGTGAGACGTATCGTCCACACTTTAAATTTTTTTTATTGGGTTTATTACATAAAATATGATAAACAAAATAAGTACTTGTTCATAATAATAACATAAATATGATTTTGTAGTATTTTTTTTTCTGTACAGGAGATCTTATTTATTCTTGTAAGAGTTATCTTTGCTTGATCAACATCGCTCGTGTTTACAACTTGTTGCGGCCATATTATGTAAGTATATTGCTTATTTCTTCATTATCAGTTATAAACAATTTCTGAAGAATCATTTTTATTGTAATGTGATATAAAGGCATCAAATTTTATATGAAGTTTAAACTGTAGTAGTGTTGACTGTCGCTATCAATGACGATATAAATAGAAGCACATGATAAGATAAGATAACTTTATTAGCACTAACACATTGACAATAAATGGTTATGGCAACAAATTAAAGACAAACTACAATAACATATATACAATGAAGGGAGTGACAGTGGATAATTATGACAGAAATATATAAAAATAAAAGAGAAACATATACATTATTACAGAAATCAAGTACCTTTTAATGAATGAGTTTCTCACCAACAAGCATTCATTCAAATAGTTGACAACAATTTTTAATATTGTTTGGGAATTACTTTTTAGAATTGATATTAGATCACATGCTACAGATCTTTTTATTATAGCTGTAAAAAAATATTTATTATTCTAAACTATAATAATCTTCTCAATCTCAGTCTTGGTGAAATTTAAAACAGAACTCAGTGTAAAGGTTAATTCAAAGGAAGGCATTTCATCAAGTTCGAGTTATATTGTCATGATCATCAGACACATAGTTTAATAATTCTATATATTTTTTTCTTTATTATAGTTTAGAGTCATTCTTTTTGCTGAACATCTTTCCAAGACAGAGACTACTGCAGAATTTTCCACTAACATAACAAATTATCCGTAATATCTGACAGGAATGTGCACCATATTTGCTAATTACATGATAAAAGATGGCCAGTTTCATTTTTATCATACTGAATGTTCTTTTTGCTTTGTTCATTGTGTTGAATACTATTTGTTGACAATTTAAATGTTCCCATTTTTGTGCATTTGTTGATGGATTATTGTATTATGGACAATCATACCAATATACTCTAGTATAAGAAACAAAAAGATAATACTTTTTTTAATATATTTTATTTATTAATTCAGTCATACAGATAAACAAATATACAACAAACATAAATAATGTCGACTTCTTCATTTACCTTCAGTCGGTAATCAGTAATTGATATACCTGAAATAGTAGCAAGAAATTAAAATATAACATATATTCTTTAGTCAAGTAATATTAATACACTGAAAAAAAAGGTTATAGGCCGAAGTGAGGTGACCTATAGTTGTTAATTTCTGTATCATTTGGTCTCTGATGGAGAGTTGTCTCATTGGGAATCATACCTCAATCATACCACATCTTCTTTTTATATCTATTAATTGATACCTATGGTCCATTTATTGGACAAGTGTGTAATCAAATGACACTTAAGATTTAATTCTTATCAGGGAAGGGTCGTTAACCTAATTAAAGTTAAAAAAATGTATCAAATATGACCGAAAGTACGAAATATGATTCAAAGGAAAAACTGAATTAATAATAAATTTGTAAATACCTGTATTGCAAAGCCTGTGTTGCCATTTATCACAATCCTCACATTGGATAGCATGTTGTTTTGGTCGGACTTGCTGGTCACATAGCACACAAGGGTACGACATGATGAACAGCAATTTTCCAAATGAGTGCAACCTACGGTTACGGTTATATGTTTTTGGTGGACGGCTTACCAACTAGTATTGCGCCCTGGTAACTAAATTTGGAATTAGTCCATTTTAGTAATATTTTACTTTAGAAAAAATTCCATTTAAATAAAAATTTACGAAAATAAATATATATTGAAGGCGACAATCTTTGTTTATAGGTGGTGCGCCTTATTAACCTATACTAGTTTAAACTTATTTTAATAAATCTAAATAAAAATAAAATTAATAAAATAAATTAATGTTTTTAACTTCTATTAGGAATTGAGACTTTGGGTTTTTGAGACTTCGGTTTTTGACCTATACTTTTACATCTAATTTTAACTAAAAGAAAAATACTGTAAGTTTGTCATGCTTTCCTTTTTTGTTTTTGTTTTTTCTTCATCTGTGGTTGTAAATGTTATGTGTTAAAAATAACGTATTGTGTCACTTGTTTATGTTTGTTTTAAATATATGATAGTCAATTGCTCTGTCGTATTTCTTGAATACTATTAGAAATGAGTGCCACCGACATTTCTGGTTACTTTTATAAAGCAAGGTCGAAACATCAAAAAGACTGCTCAAACAGCTTGTATTTTTACAAGAATTTCACTACCAAATGTATGTTTTCACTCCGCTTGAACTCAGCTTGGGAGTTTGTGGTTTTATGGTGATCTTGAATTGTATTTCCTTTACAATTTCTTGACAAAAGCATAATTAATATTTGTGTTCATCAAAGAAGTAATAACAAGCAATCAACAATCTTCTTAAATTTGAAACTTAATCATTACTTGATTACCTTGTTTTATATTGTTTTAATTATGACAGAAATTAGTCTCCCATTCGGATATAGTCCTTAATTTTTGTTCATTTTGTTCTGTTTGCTGTACGCAAGATGTCAAACAATCATTTAGAAACAATATGATATTTTAATATTTTACTAGATTAAACACATTCATTTATGATAAATATGATGAGTAAACAAATGATAATAACAATATTAAACATGATATATAATGTAAAAACAGTATAGTTTATTTAAAAGTTATAATAACCATCTATAAGTATCAAAATAATTCATATATAACATCTAAAAAAAACAAAAGAAACCATAGACGATACGTCTTTTCAAAGTATGGCCGTTTTTGTACTATGGCCATTTCATCTTTTCGGGGTATGGCTGTTTCATCCTATGGCCGTCATGGCAGTATGGCCGTTGCGTCCTGCATCGCCAAAAACCGTCAGTGGTGGTTACATAGACATTTAGCACCCGCCTTGGCCAAAAGTCATGCTTTTCGGAGGATTTTGGTCCGATCGAGCAAATTTTGCATCAGATTTGACATGATTTAAACGATGAAAGCCACCACCAATATCATAAAGTTAGCTTGAGTTTGCTTTGTGGGACAAGTGGAAAAACATTCCTCGGGAGCACATTAAACGCCCGGGATGATCAATTCCTCGTCGCTGACGAGATTGTGCTGCACTACGGGGTTGTAACATTTTTTGTTAGGACTGTGAGTTGATAATTCGCCATTGTATGTTTCGTTTACCTATTGCGCCCGAAAGATGACAATGAAACATTTTTGTTTGATATCGATCTATTGTTAAAATTGTTCATTTTCAAGAACAATTTATTTTGAAAGATTATCATTTCTAATTTAAATTCCATTTTTGAAAAACCAAGTGTTGCGTTTTCATTGGCACTCAGTATATGTGAACAAAAATATATATCGATCAATCAAGGATTTGTGTCACTATACCTATCCCTGTAATTTAGTGGTTGTAGTTTTTTTTATGTTGTATATGTGTTACATATATGTTTTTCGTTCATTTTTTTACATAAATAAGGGCGTTAGGTTTCTTGTTTGAATTATTTTACATTGTCTTATTTAGGCCTTTTATAGCTGACTATGCGGTATGGGTTTTGCTCATTGTTGAAGGCTGTACGGTGACCTATAGTTGTTAATATCTGTGTCATTTTGGTCTTTTGTGGATAGTTGTTTCATTGGAAATCATACCACATCTTTTTTTTTTATATTTCCTCATTTTTACGCATGTTGTGGCATTTAGGTCCTCCGTAAACCCTCTTATGGTCATTGCGAATCAAAATATAGCTTAGATCTTCTTTTTTATATTAGTGTCAACAGTCAATTTTTTTTATATTTATTTCACTATTCACCTCTTCAATTTGAATAATGAAACATAAACTATTTCATTATTCATTCTTCATTTTTTAATATTGAATAATTGATAGTGAACTTTTTCATTATTCATGTTATTCATTATTGAATAATGAATAATGAACTATGAATAATGGACGTACTTCAGCGCGGTTGTATTAATTAACAAAAACAGATCTATTGATATATTTTTCTATTCTAAAATACTTACACCTGATAATCATCCGTTGTATGATAGGCAACACTTAAAAATATGTTTAATCAAATAGTAACACAACAGATAGTAAAACTTCCAGTTTTATGTAAATGTAAAGCCGATAAAAAGGTAACATCGCTGTTCCTTCTCAAAGGATGATGTCACTCTTGAACAATTGTTTACATGTTTCATGTAGACAAATTTTTAAATGTTTATTAGTTGCAAATGTCAAAAGAATGAGATTTGGAGCTAGCGTCAGTGTAATACCAGTTTGGTTGATAAAAAATAAGTCGAAAAATGCATCTTTTCCCGATATGTCACAGTTTGACGTCACTAAAATAACATTTTATGTAAGCAACGTCATTATCTCCACCTGTAACTGTATCATTTGTCCTTAATAGCAATATTACCTTCAGTAAGGGGTCGTCTGACTACTTCTGCAATTTTGACTTATTTGTAGATCTTTCAAATATGTATACTTTTCAAAATTTCTTTCTATCTATTATATTTTTCAAGTAATGTGCCAAAAAACAAACAAGATGGTAATAATCGTCATTTTAGAGAAGTACTCCTAATAAAAGTCGTCTGACAGTTTTGATGTAAATGATTAGTAGTTAGAACATGAAGAACTCAGCATTTTAAACATTTCTGTTGATGTCAGATTTTCTGTTTTTTCAGCAGTTTTCAAGATACCAAAAAGATGATTGTGGCCACATTTGGTTCCAACGATTTCAGAGGAGGAAATTATTCTAAACGGGTGATTGACAACAACTAATTATAAGACAAATACTTAATCTATTTTTATTTTACCTATATCACTCTGATTATATAAGACAAAATTATAAAAAAAAAATACATTGTAATCATATGTATGTGACAATCCCTAACAAACAAAAAAACTTTATACACAGTTAAGTTAAATTCTAGTTTATTCTGATAAGTAAAAATGTAAAAAAAACTCCCTGGATCTGATATTAGGAGTCAGTAATATAGTATGTTCAACATAGAATAGTGGCTGTATATTTTGTAGGAGAAATCTGTTAAATTTTCCTCTGTTCCGAATTTCAGAACGAGTATGGTTAGACACTAAAAAACTGCCACTATCTCTGTACTGTTGTATTTTGATGTTATTTATACAGCAAAGGAAATACTTATTAAATTCTGGGATGCATTTCATTTTTTTTTGAAAAAGTACTGATTATTTTTTTTTTTAATAAATATCTAGATTTGCATATACCATTAAATGGTGATGGTACTCCAAGCGTCAAACCAACCACTAGGAACCTTACTTTTGATGATTTTTACCATACCTTCTAAGATGTGAAAACAATACATATGATTTCTTATACCTAATCAGCTTTCAATTTGTAAAAGAGGGAAGAAAGATACCAAAGGGACAGTCAATCATTCATTCATTTCTTTATTTCCTCTATCAAGAGATTCAATGAACAACATATATGTTAACAAATTAAATTACAAAAGTTTACAAAACAAGCAACACAATACAATATTACAATATTTACAATAACTATAGCATATAACTAAAAGAACATTTTAAGAAAATTGCTCTCGCTAACGACAGTTCATGTACTAGCACGCTACTGTACTACCCTTCTTAGCAACACTGAGTGCAACGTGTACGTGGCACAAACTAATAAAACTGTCAGTGTCGATATTTACTGTTGTTATGTGCTTGCCCAAAAGAATGCAGTATTATTGTTCATCATCGTATGAAAACAGTTCGACAAATGATTGCAATGGAAACCTTTCAAAAATGAAATCCCACCATGTATCTCTGATTGGTTGAGTACCACAACAACTACAACACGCATGTACGTACACATCAAGAAATGGTCTGTCGCATAGCTCGCAAGTGCTTCCCGTGTTATTAGGTATGTCAGTTAGTAATTTTGTTATGAAGTATGCGTTTATGATTTCTCTTGATGATCTAGCGCATTTCCAGAAATCAGGGACTTTGACCGAGAGGTGAATATTTCTAAAACGAGAAAAGCTATTGTCACTTTGTATTCGAAGAGTCCATTCATCAGATTGTACTTTGGTTACCGTATTATTTACTATAATTTTCCAAGATTGCTTTGTAGGGAAAACTCCATCTCGCATAAAGATAATCACATATTCATGAATATAATATTTGTATAAGATATCCATAATTTCTTGAATGAACCCATAATGTTTACGTTCAGTGTCAATACAATAAGAGTACAGGCGCACAAGAAATAGTGTTTTGGTCAGGAATTTACCATTAACATGATTAAGGCTACAAAGCTTTTGTAAGAAATATAACTTCTTTATCTCTATTGCTGAAGTAATAGGATGCAGTCCGAGTATACTTTGACACATATCCGACCTAGTTGAAGTTCTCAAGTCTAAAATACGCTTGACTATAAAGTGCTGAAAACAATTCAACGTTGCTATATCGTTTGACTTTAAATTAGCCCAAATTTCACAACCATGCAGTACAGTAGGTAGCACAATAGATCTATACAGTTTAAGTAGAACGCATGGATTTGCTGACTTGAGACATACACCATTAAGAGCGAAAAATGAGTGTTTGCCTCTTCTACATGCGTTAGAGGTCCTTTCTGACGATCTAAATTTATAGTTTAGCTTAGTTTAAACATATTTATTTATAGTGGATTGGGAAACAAGTTTTGCAACTTATATTAATCCCTTTCCACTTTGCGGGTGCGAGTGCTGCCTTGTAGCGGCATTAGCCTGCTCTTTTTCGAAATCTACAAGGGTGTCTTTAACGTGCAAGAGATATGGCTCTCTCTTAACACGGGTCAGCCATTTATCGTCCCCTTCCGACGGACTATCATCGTTTCCTCGAGACCATACTCGTAAATGGTGTCAAGGGAGAGCCGAAAATTCAGTTCCTGAAATTTTCATCCCAGACGGGAATCGAACCAGGAACCTTTGTGTTAGTAGTCCGATGTACTAACCACTACACCACGGCTCTCAATATTTAGCTCAATACCCAAATGAGTATAATCTTCTGCTAACGGGAGAACACTGTTTGCAACATGCCATTCGTATTGTAACCGAACTTCTCGTGGATTTATGGAGAATTGCATTACACAAGATTTCTTCGCATTGAAGCATAATCGCCATCTATTAGCATAGTCAGCACATGTATCCAACATTCGCTGTAAACCTGACGGGGTTGTACCAATACATGAAATGTCGTCAGCGAGAGCAGGAGAGCAACTGGCTATATGATATACACCTGTTTTCTGGTTACATTTTTCAAGTTCAACCAACATTTCGTTTATAAATATTAAATATAATAATCCAGACAATACTCCTCCCTGCCTTACACCTTGTAATACAGGAAAAAAATCAGAATGACATTGGTTAACAACTACAGAACTCATGGTACCAATATGACAGACATTTATAACTGACCACATTTTGCCTGTTACCCCTATTTTATACAATTTATACATTAACCCAATTCTCCATACAGTATCAAATAAAATTGAGAATGGAAATGGGGAATGTGCCAAAGAGACAACAACCCGACCATAGAAAAAAACAACAGCAGAAGGTCACCAACAAGCTTTTTTACTATCTAAAAATGCAACAAATATTTTACTGAATAATTCAAGATTATTATAAATAGTCTCATGTAGGTTAAATGATGCTGTTAAGCAACTAAGGTACTTTTGAAATCCTTGCTGTTGGAGATTCGGAATGTCTTTGTCAAATAGCACAAACTTTATTAACCGAGCTTTAATAAAGCTTTCAAATAATTTCAAAACACAGGACAGTAAACTAACTGGTCTGTAGTTATCAGGTGAAGTCTTGCACTTGGTTCCACCTTTGAAGATAGGAACAAGGAGGCCTAGCTTCCAGTTATTTGGTATTCGCCCTTGTTTGACGATGATATTGAATATAGCGGTTACACACTTCACAACAGAGATACCTTCCTGACGAAAATGTTCGTTTTGAACTCATGTCATGTCCGGCGGCTTTTCTATACTTTAATTGCCCTATTAATTTAGTAACTTCTTTTTCAGTTATCAAACCACCAGGTAAGTATTCACCTTCAACACCACATGTTTTAATAATTTCATTGTATTTGCTCTCGATAGAACACTTAAAGTCATTGTCAAAAGTATTCTCATCCTTTGGTTGGTATATATCATGGAAATATCAGGCAAAACAGTTTGCTACAGACTCCGGAGTATTACACACTTTATTTTCATACACAATATCGGGATAAACTTTAGACGAACGACCTTTAATACGCTTTATTTGTTTCCAAAACAGACGCACATCACATTCTGCAGTTTCATTGAGATCATCATAACAGCTCTGTATATACTGTTCATTAGCCACTTGTTGCACACGTCAAAACTCTGACTTGGCTCTTTTGTATATTCAATAAGAGTCAAAATGCATGCCTCGAGGCCGACCTTCTAGTACCCAACATCTACGCTTTGATCTTTCGTTGTCATGTGCTCGTTTAACATCTGCGTTCCAGTAAGATTTTGTATGTGAGTTGAAACCGCATTTCGGGATTGCAATGTCAGCAGCAGTGCGTTAAATGTAAACGAATTCGTTATTGATGGCGTCAATACTGACATAAGAAAAAGACCTAATTTTATCAATCAACATATCAACGGGATCATTCAGCAGTTTTTTGTATTCATTTATCTGCGCATCTGAAACTTTATGCCAAGCAGGTAATTTGTCGCAAGAGTTAATTACACGATGCGGGTTTGAGTCTATCACAAACTCAGCCACAAATGGCAAATGATCGGACGTGCTACTTATCTTCCCTTTATCAAGGATTTCATAGCACCTTAGTTTTCTATACATACTTTCATTGCATAAGATATAATCTAACATTGTTTGTTTGGTTATATATGAATAATTTGGCCCCTTTATTTGTATTTTACCCCCGGCATACAACAAATGATGCCTAGATACAAATTTTAATAACTCTTTAGATTTATAATTATTTGACATATGACTGTCTTTATCTAAGCAACTAGCATTTAAATCACCTGCAATTATACAATTACTATAAACACTATAGTATGTATTTATACCTATTCCTGTCAGAAACGTAGATGTCTCCTTAAAACACTGACAAGTCTCATATACCATACCACATTATCCACATAGAACAGTAGATAATTCTAAACAACACTGACAGGTCTCATATACCATACCACATAGAAACAGTAGTAGTCCCCTAATAAAACCTAACAAGTCTCATATACCATACCACAAAGAACAGTAGATGTGTCCTATAGACAATAACTAGTCTCATATACCATACCACATTGAACAGAGGATGTCTCCTTATAGACAATTGCTAGTCTCATGCATCATACCACATATCTATACTAATATAGATACTAAGAGTAGAAAAGGAAATGTTCTACTTGAATGGAACATTTATCCTGCCATACTGGATACTTGATATTTATGCAAAACTGTATAATAACTATTCTAATTTTATTAACAAACTAATATACTAAGACACCATATTGTATACACAGTATACTAATATCATATTCACAATCAATTCTAAATCTATTATACTGAATACATATGAAAATAATAATAAATGTATCATTTGGCTTTCTAGGGGCTACTCATTAAAACTTACAAAAATACTAATTAAAATAACCAAATCGAAAAACACTACCTAAATTAATTAGAGAATAAATTGCCTAAATTATGCAATTTTTAAGAACCTGCAGTAGAGCCCTGGCAGGTGAAAAATTTATTTTAGAACCTGACTGGTAGAGCCCAGACAGGTATAAATATTAAAAATGAGAATACCTGCGGTAGATCCCAACAGGTACTTTTAGAACCTGAGTGGTAGAGCCCAGACAAGTATGAATTTTGAAAACTGAGAATTCCTGCGGTAGATCCCAGAAGGTACTTTTAGAACCTGAGTGGTAGAGCCCAGACAAGTATGAATTTTGAAAACTGAGAATTCCTGCGGTAGATCCCAGCAGGTACTTTTAGAACCTGAGTGGTAGAGCTCAGACAAGTATGAATTTTGAAAACTGAGAATTCCTGCGGTAGATCCCAGCAGGTACTTTTAGAACCTGAGTGGTAGAGCCCAGACAAGTATGAATTTTGAAAACTGAGAATTCCTGCGGTAGATCCCAGCAGGTACTTTTAGAACCTGAGTGGTAGAGCCCAGACAAGTATGAATTTTGAAAACTAAGAATTCCTGCGGTAGATCCCAACAGGTACTATTAGAACCTGACTGGTAGAGCCCAGACGGGTATAAATTTGAAAAATGAGAATTCCTGCGGTAAATCCCAACAGGTACCAAAACTAACTTAATTATCACCCTTAAATAAAACAAAGCCTTAATAATTTATAAGATGTATGAATGAATTGGGGGAAAATAATTTCCCTGAAATTAAGTAGTCCAAATTGAACGAGTAGCATGAGTAAAAGCCCCCAAGAAATGATACAGGTACATATATATATAGTTAAAATAAAAGATAAAAATAATTCAATATACCATTAAAAGAATAAGTACTTGAATATAATTTATATATATTATATAATTTGATTATAAAATATAATATGTATGAAAATGAAAACACGCAAAATAAAATAACTACAATACTAAAATAATGAACAAAATGTAGTTCTTTGACTCCTTTGATGTAGAACAAAACATGTATAAGAATTAGGAACGACACATTCTGCTTGTGCTTTGCAAACAGTTGTTGGATCAGTTTGAATGTAACGTTTATATCAATCAATCGACCATCTACCTAAAGTCTGGATAATGTGATCCTCAACCCCTGCTGCTTCTGCTGATGTAGCAGCACCAATTCGAAAGGAATGACCACAAAATGAACTATCATTATACCCTAATCTGCACAGCAAATCTCTAAACAGAGATATTAATGTATCTCTAGACAAAGGAGCGGTATTATACTCATCACTAACAAATAAATAGGAATCTGGTCTAGCTCCCTAATTTTTTCGTACTGTAAATATCTTCGCATCAAATCAACTGGGTTGAAAAAATACCTTCTCGAAATAGGTCACATTTTGAGGAATTCAGATGTTATGTGAAATTTAGAAAATTTTATGTCTAAATAAAATTTTTGAATTAAGAGTGTGTCCTGCCTTGCAATTTACTACTATATGTAAATTCACCACATCAGAGAAATCCAAAAAGCTAGATTAAATGAGCACTGCAACCATAAGTCAACGAATTTGTTAAAGGGTCAGGATGCCCTATTCTTAAGTTATTATGCCTAATCCCTGCTAAATACAATTTAATTGTACATGTTGTAGCATGAGCTAGCTTAAGAGAAATCTTGCAATAGGTTACAAAATAAATTAAACAATCTTCATCTATTATTGGCACACTATTTATATACTTCTAAACTAGTCATACCATAAATGTTTTAAAACAAGAAAGTCAGAATAATAAGTCTTAAACTAAAACTTATACATAAGGATGCCTAGAAACCTGTGGTAGAACCCACAGGTGAAACAACAATTATCTGAGGTAGAACCCAGATAGGTAAAAATACTTGAATACTGTAGTAAAACCCTGACAAGCGAGACATATAATAACATATGGTAAACCCCAGATAGGTGAAAAAAAACCAACCCCAAAACAATAACATTTAGAAGACCAAACAAACAAAAACAAAAAAAAGTAAAAATTCTTGAGACTGCATATAAAATAGAGCAGGTCTGCAAGCATTGCTACATGTATGTGCAATGTACGTACTGTGATACAATGTTACTGGATTGATTGATTGATTGATTGCTGGTTGCTTAACGTCCGAATGTTCACTGGATATATGAATGTTGAATCCTGCATAGCTGCATCTGGCAAATACCGTAACTTTGAGTTCACTGGAACTGACAATTCATCTAGCACTCCTTAGGCGGATTTATTGTTACAATTTCACCTACTATCATTCCTTGAGAACCATAAACAGCATTCCAGCTGGGACTATTATACTATAATAGTCCCAGATTCCTGCTGAAATATAAAACTAAAGCAGTATCATGTCTTAAAACATCTGGTCCAACCTAAACAGGTGAAAACTATATATGAACCTGTGCTAAATCCAGACAGGTAAAATCTTGAAAATGTGGTATAACCCTGACAGTTATAAACATGCAATATCCAGAACCCAAACAGGTGAAAATCTGCAACCTATTGAAGGACCCTGATAGGTGAGCATTAAAACATACATGTGCAGAGCACCTGTGGTTGATCAAACCCGAGTGTTTACAATGGTTTAGATGAGAATCCTCAGGTAGATTTAAACAAAACTTGGGCTAGACGGTAAGGCACTCAACCCTGCATGATTGATTAATAGATTGTTGGTTGCTTACCGTTCAGTGGCCATCTTGCATGAAAACCTGCTATTAACCCATCAATTCAACTACCTAAAAATCCATAGTAGGGATGGTCATTCCAATACTCTGATAAACTGTTAGTTTTAAAGTCTAAACTGACATGGGGATCTAAAATGTCTTCAAGTTGCCAGATCCGATACTCTGGGGCTCATATAGTCTCGTTTTAAGTAAGTACAACATATATAGATTTCCCCTTTACAAATCGAACAATTATGACTATTGCAATATCTCATAGCTGCGCATCCTCTGATACCTTGAAAATATTACAAATTTCCCAACCTAAGAGTAGTGTTTCTAATAGACCACTCTGCTGCTATATAGTAAAGAGGCATACGAGCTGCACATTAACAATAATGATATACGTAGAAACCCATACCTGGGTAAAAGTGGTCATATCTACATGATCCCTCCTATAAGATAAATACTATACTAACAAAGTAAATATTAATAAAACACTTCTATAAATACTTGATGAAAACCTAGTTAGCCTAGGGATGAATGAAATGAATAGCCCCCATGTAAATATTTTTTCAGACCCGGCATAATAAGGGTTGAGTATAAGGACTTCGTACCTGCTGTATTGCTCCTCAGTTGGGGAGAAAGGCAGTGATTTCAGCTGCATATCACCTTGTATTCCGAACACCACAAACTTCCTGGTTTTCTACTAGCTGCAGTCTCTGATATAGAATTCCTAAAGAAGGCTGCGTATCCTTCATATGTATGTAGTAGGGATAAATTCTCCAATTGTTGACATTGTCACATCGTAGACTTCCGGTTGAAGTGAAAGTAGAAAAATCGGCTGCTTTATGTTCTGTCAAGTATTTTCAGAAACTTATAAAATTTTAGATGATTACTAACTTCCGTTCGATGATGAAACATAACATTTCCACTGAAGCAAGGGTGAAGAAAAATATGGACGCCCAGTTAGTTAAATTTCTTCTGTCCATTTACTAAAGAAGTCACTATGAAAGAAGTGGAATTAGAAACCACGTGGTCCTCTGTGTACTAACTACCATATATAAGGTGTAGCTTGAATTTTAACTGCTAATAACGGAATATGTCCTCCATTTCGATTATATTATCATTATTGGTAATAAAGTCTTGAAAAGAAATATTCTGCCTGATACATTTTCCTTGCATTTAACGGTGCTGTTATTAACTGCTCGGTTAATCCCTGACTATTACCGTCCCATACATGCGGAATGAGAGGTCCAAGTAGCTACTGAGAAGCAAACACATTAACTAACGGCTAACTATAAAGTTGATAATGAAATGAATAATTAACAGCATCTTTAGAATCGGGTACAAATA
This sequence comes from Mytilus galloprovincialis, assembly GCF_965363235.1. Taxonomy (NCBI): domain Eukaryota; kingdom Metazoa; phylum Mollusca; class Bivalvia; order Mytilida; family Mytilidae; genus Mytilus; species Mytilus galloprovincialis. The sequence continues at coordinate 66,073,541 of NC_134850.1, read as the reverse complement.
TAATATCCATGTTACAAACATCAACTTCAATACAAAGACGCTCCAAATGTACCATTTAACGTGTTTAAAAGTTTCGGTTTGATTTGCATCAAAAACTAATATAGCCACTTTCAAGAAAATGAAAAGTGAATCAATTTTCCACAAGTACAAATATGACTGCTAACAGTGCGATGCTCAAACAACAACTGACCATCCTATCAAAATTATATACAGATGTTTCTCTGATAACATCCATGCTGTCATCCTGCTGTTTCCTATCTATGATCTAATACATATCCCTTAATCTCTTAATTAAAACCAAACTGCCAAGCTGCCAAGATGGAAAGCTGACCTTATCATTAATGAAAATAAAACCAGGGAAAGTACATACCCTAGGAATTTATCAAATATGTATAAACTCTAATTTAATTTTTAAATTACCATATAAATTATCTAGTATATTTAATTCATTCTTATAGTTATCAATAGAGTCATCAGATGGTAAGTACGCACCAAAAATAAAAAGTGAACCATAAGACTGGTTCTTAAGTTCAATACCAGCTTTTCTCCTGGAGTTAATGTCACTTATTTCATTTACAGAAAACTGAAGTGAAGTTTTGTATCATATGGCAATGCCACCCTTACCATGATATGCATTATACCCTACGGGTAATGCATCAGCTTTACTTATACAGTTGTACCCTCTTTCTTTAGTAGATAAGTAATGTAAAGACCTTTCTTTCAATTTATGTTCCGATATAACACATATATCACAATCGGTGTCCTTTAAAAATTTACTAAGACAAATAGTAGAGGACATGGTACCCCGAGGTTCCATGCTACTAACTTAATACTAGACATAAACCAGATGCTCCGCAGGGCGTAGCTTTATACGACCGCAGAGGTTGAACCCTGAACGGTTAGGGCAAGTATGGACACAACATTCAAGCTGGATTCAGCTCTAAATTTGGATTGTGATTAAATAGTTGACACAGCATAGGTTTCTGACACAGAATGAATGTGTTCTAATGAACTTAAAATTTTTGTTTCTCTTAGAGCAATTCACTATGCTGTTGAATATTAATCCTCTCAAAAAAATGTTTGAAGAAATTTTCTTTTTTATTTATGAAATTTCAAATGAGAAAAATTGAATTCAATTTTTTTAATCACATCCCCCTTTCCCTTATTCCAAAACTAATCTCAATTAAAATTTCTAATGGAGTTTGCAACAATAACTACTCATTTAAATACATCATAAAATATTAAGATGTAAAAAAACTGCTTGTTATCACTGAATGGTAAAGATTATTTTAATTTATCAGTTGGTAGTAAAAAGTGAATATACATTGTATATTGTATATAACAAAGATTTAAGTTGATTCTGGACAAAGAAAGATAACTCCAATTAAAAAAAAATCTTGCTATTGCACAATATTTTGCAATTAGATATTTCTTGCTTACTATTCTGGACAATGAAAGATAACTCTAATTAAATTTTTTTTTGATATTTCACAATATTGTGCAATTAGATATTTCTTGCCACTGCGCAATACTGTGCAATTGAAAAGACTTGCTATTGCACAATACTTAATATAATAATTTTAGATCCTGATTTGGACCAACTTGAAAACTGGGCCCATAATAAAAAATCTAAGTACATTTTTGGATTCAGCATATCAAAGAACTTCAAGATTTCAATTTTTGTTAAAATCAGACTAAGTTTAATTTTGGACCCTTTGGACTTTAGTGTAGACCAATTTGAAAACAGAACCAAAAATGAAGAATCTACATACACAGTTAGATTTGGTTTATCAAAGAACCCCATTTATTCAATTTTTGATGAAATCAAACAAAGTTTAATTTTGGACCCCGATTTGGACCAACTTGAAAACTGGGCCAATAATCAAGAATCTAAGTACATTTTTAGATTCAGCATATCAAAGAACCTAACTGATTCATTTTTTGTCAAAATCAAACTAAGTTTAATTTTGGACCCTTTGGACCTTAATGTAGACCAATTTGAAAACGGGACCAAAAGTTAAGAATCTACATACACAGTCATGACAGTTAGATTCAGCATATCAAAGAACACCAATTATTCAATTTTGATGAAATCAAACAAAAGTTTAATTTTGGACCCTTTGGGCCCCTTATTATGTTGGGACCAAAACTCCCAAAATCAATCCCAACCGTTCTTTTGTGGTCATAAACCTTGTCAAAATTTCATAGATTTCTATTAACTTAAACTAAAGTTATAGTGCGAAAACCAAGAAAATGCTTATTTGGGCCCTTTTTGGCCCCTAATTCCTAGAATGTTGGGACCAAAACTCCCAAAATCAATACCAACCTTCCTTTTGTGGTCATAAACCTTGTGTTAAAATTTCATAGATTTCCATTCACTTTTACTAAAGTTAGAGTGCGAAAACTAAAAGTATTCGGACGCCGGACGACGACGACGACGACGACGACGACGACGACGACGACGACGACGACGACGCCGACGCCAACGTGATAGCAATATACGACGAAAATTTTTTCAAAATTTGCGGTCGTATAAAAACAAAATGAGTAATACATTCAGAAATAATACAACATTTGAAATAATAGTTCTATTCATTATGAAGGTTTTTAGTTTTCGCCTTGTTTTAGGTCGCTTGGAACCTCGGAGCTTCGTTGATACCACGCCTGGTTACTAAGCCAGTATCTACAATGCACACCACTTGGCCAAAAGTTTTCCCCTTCAATAATAGTAGCATAGTGTTCGGATACGTTCAATTTAGCAGACACATAGCGTTAACAATCTCAGGTATGTCACTTGCACATTTCTACTCTCTAAATATGTCATGATTCCGGAACAGGTTGACTTCGAATCAATTCCTGACAGGTAATACATTGCGGACCTTTTCCGTGAAACATCACTTTTATAACTGTCGACTTTTTTTCCCAAGGACATTTGTACGGAGTGTTTCGTGTGTTTTTTGTGAGTCTTTAACTGTACCGTTAGAAATCTCCGATTCGGGGGATCGCATTTGTGAATTACATGTACAACTATGTACAACTCTGAGTTGTACTATCAGTAGAACTGACCGGAATACTATCTGGGGTAATGTGTGGGTTAACTTTTGTTGCGTACGACTGTTGACACGACATTTTAAAACTTTTTTGTGCACTTAAAAGTAGTTTGCTATGTCGTATCTGTTCATTGTCTATCTGTTTAATTTTTTCTGAATACATGTTGAAATCAAATTCACCAATTGCTTTCGATTGCTGATTTGGTAATTTTAAGTTTGCTTCGTATTGTGTGTATTTACGTTCGCTGAACACAATATGTTTACTCAGTCTCTCGTTTGAGTCATCTAATTCTCGTCTCAACTTCTCATTCTCAGTTTGTAATTTGTCAATCACTGTACGGTTAGCTTTACCCAACTTTTCAACTTCGTTCAACCTATCAATAGTCATATGAAGCGTTGTTTTAATTCGATGAGATGGCAATTCAGCGGTACTGTGTTATGTTCACTTACAGATTTAGGCTCGTCTTTACGAAAAACTTTATCAAGGCTAGACGGGTCGCCAGAAATAAACTGCTGTAATAAGTAACAGTCTTTTGCATACTTTTGAGAGGATGAACCTCTGTATGTACTTTTCCTCGTGATTAATTTCCCTAAAGGACACCCCTGTATTGACTTGGCTCGACTGGTTAACATACTCCTATACCATGTTATAGTATCATCAGAGTCATTTGTTAATTCAATTAATTTTACAATATATGAGTCTCTAGGAAGATCTATCAATTTAAGGTCTAACATCGCAATAAAATCTTGGTTAGGTATAAAATGTGTCCCTTGACTACTGTCTTGAGAATCTTGACTATCAACAATGGAGTCATCATTGTTTACATTTTGGCGGACAGGGGTGCCGATTTCTGTTAATATATACACTATCTGACTAATCTGTGGGGAATATTGCTTGAAAGTGTCATTCATATTGTAAAATGAATCTACGTTACCACTTGTTATCAGCTCCTACATCAGAAATAATACTTGTATCAGACAGTTCAACACCTGTCGTCTTACATGTACGTCCATTCACATCGGACGTCATATTGTTTTTAAGAGATGAGATTTAGAGCTAGCATCAGTGTAATATCTTTTCCCGATATGTCACAGTTTGACGTCACTAAAATAACATTTTATGTAAGCAACGTCATTATCTCCACCTGTAACTGTATCATTTGCCCTTAATAGCAATATTACCTTCAATAAGGGGTCGTCTGACTACTTCTGCAATTTTGACTTATTTGTAGATCTTTCGAATATGTATGCTTTTCAAAATTTCTTTCTATCTATTATATTTTTCAAGTAATGTGCAAAAAAACAAGCAAGATGGTATTGATCGTCATTTTAGAGAAGCACTCCTAATAAAAGTCGTCTGACAGTTTTGACGTAAATAAACAGTAGTTAAAACATGAAGAACTCAGCATTTTAAACATTTCTGTTGATGTCAGATTTTCTGTTTCTACAGCAGTTTTCGAGATACCAAAAAGATGATTGTGGCCACATTTGGTTCCAACGGTTTCAGAGGAGGAAATTATTCTAAATAGATAATTGAAAACAACTAATGGTAAGCCAAATACTTAATCTATATTTATTTTACCTATTTCACTCTGATTATATAAGACAAAATTATAAAAAAAAATACATTGTAATCATATGTATGTGGTAATCCTTAACCATACCTGCCAATTGTCACTATTTGCGGGGGATTTCCCCCATGGAGGCTCCCAAATTGAAATTTTGAAAGAGCAATTTTGTCCACAATTCTAAACAAAACAGTTAATTTTACAATGACTCTAGGCTTATGAAAGCATGAAGAAGCCAAAAAACAACATTAAAATGTATTTTAAGGCCCCCTTGAATGTCTTTTAGGACTATGATAGCCATCTTGCAAGCAAAACCCAATGGGCATTTTGAAAAGTTGGCAGGTATGCCTTAACCCTCTTGCTGCCAAAGGGACATTTATGGCTTCTACACACAAATCTTGTTGATTGTGTAGAATGTCAAAGGTCCATTGTAAAGTCACAATACTCAGGGCACTGACAACGTCAAAATACGGCGTCAAAAGGGCGATTTTGGCGGGAATGAAGCAAACTGAATAAAATGCTTTAAAAGTATACTTAAAACGGATGTCAAGAAATGATACAGGATCATAAGTTTGTTAGTACTATAATATCAACTTATTTAACGTGTTTACTAATTATCTAGTTCGTAATTTTCATGTAAAATGTTGCATTCTTTCGAGAAATTTGTTTTACGTTTTTTTTCGTACATCTATCAATCAGAATATCTCATATAAATCAAAAATCTTATCTCTGATAAACAATCATAAAAAAAGTAACTGTTATACTTGCTTACGTTAAATATTAATATGCATTTACAATACACCATACACGCTTTATTTAAAAGAACTGGATAATTTATTTAGGGCTTAAATAACACGATTGAAATCTCAGTTAGGATTTTTTTTTGTAAAAGTACACGCATGTTAACCGATGTACTTGTATTGTCATACGATATTTCAATACTTTTAAAACCTGTTTCATCATGGAAGCACTGCCTTAAAAATGTTTATTTTCATTCGAAATGGGGATGTTAAATAAGTAGTAGACACAATGATTTCTATTCCTATCATATATATCATATATATCCTTTCCCAGTGGCAACCGCTTTTTTCTGGCATTCACCACAGATCTTTTACTTTGTAGGACTCATTGAGCAATGGAATTATTGTATATTGAATTTTAGACGTCCTTAATATTGCATGAAATATTTGCCACTGAACGTTGAGAAGAGAACAATTGATCAATTAACAGATTTAAAGATATTTCGTGTATGTCAATTACAGTGTGTACTTTTTCATAGTAAATGAAAATAAATTATTATTGATTCAGGTTCACTTAACTTGTAGACAATAGAAATTCATTTTAGAGAATTTCTTTCCTCGTTTTTACTGGGTTTTTTTAATTCGTATTCTCTAAAATTTTAAGCAATAAGTGGTCGACAAAATTATAATAATCATGATTAAAAAATAAGCAAAATGAATATGGATAATATTTTTTACATAAAAAATATTTCCTCGCCTACCGAAACAAGGATTGAAATCATGATAATTTTAATCTGACACGTTTGATACTTTACAACAAGAAGTAGTTCATATAGAGTCAAAGAACAGCTGCTTGGAGATTTTATTTATTTTTATTAATTTGTACACGCTTTGTTTTTATTTTCATTTTCATTGAGTGCCGTTTTTTTGCCATTTATATAAAGATTTGAGAGATTTTTTTATCAGTATTTATACCATTTACCTAATAAAAAAAACGAGAATAAATATTTTACTATTTTTTAGGTGGTAAAGAATCATTTATGCATTTCACTTGACACAATAAAACAAAGTCGTCTTTAAAGCTAGTATAGCAATTGGAATATTATTTTCACTTTATTTTAAGACAAGAAAGATAACAAAATATATATTCCAAGGTTAAAAGTTGTATTTTTAAATAATCTTGTATTAAAAACATCGTTTATGACAATCTTAGAGCATATTTAACTTCCGTAAAATTACTTATACAACGTTTTCATAATTACGGATACATTGACGCGAGAAAAAATATGGACGGCGGGAAGGCGCAGTTCTACAGAGAGGCACAAGTTTTGCAACGTCACAGATAAGAAACGTCAAGATGCTTTTGGCGCGACAAAGCAAGAAAAAAACTCGGCAGCAAGAGGGTTAACAAACAAAAAAACATTATACACAGTTAAGTTAAATTCTAGTTTATTCTGATATGTAAAAATGTGAAAAAAAATCTCTGGATCTGATATAAGTAGTCACCTGACACTACACTTCCAGTAATATAGTATGGTCAACATAGAATAGTAGCTGTATATTTTTTAGAAGAAATCTGTTAAATTCTTCTCTGTGCTAAATTTCAATATGAGAAAGATTAGACAAATGCCTAAACACAAAATGTGAAACGAGGATTTTGAACCTCCACTTAAACTGCCACTATCTCTATACTATTGTATTTTGATGTTATTTATACAGCAAAGGTGATACTTCAAATTCTAGGATGCATTTTTTTAAAGTACTGATTATTTTTTTTAATAAACATTAAAATTTGAATATACCATTTAATGGTGATGGTACTCAAAGCATCAAACCAACCACCAGGAACCTAACTTTTGATGATTTTAACCATAACTTCTAAGATTTAAAAACAATACTTATAATTTCTTATATCTAATCAGCTTTCTATTTGTAAATCAAGATTGTTTTCCAGTCAGATTAATACCAATATGGCAACTTTGAGACAGATTTGTAAAAACAACTTTGCTTGTTTCTAAATGAATTGTAGATGTTTTATTTCAAGTGTACTATATTGTTGTGTGATGATTTATCTGCATAAATATTGTTTAAACTTAATATAAAAACTTTTTAGGACAAAGGTACAAATATAACTTTTATTTGATAGAGGTTCTAATATTTAGTAGAGCTGTTGGTTAATATTGCAATGACATAAATATTCATCGCAGAAGTAAAAATAGATTAATTGAGGAAAGTACTTCTCTAATATATATGTATAAATATGACATTACCAACATTCCATGGAACGAATCAGTCAACCACATTGGCAGAAATTCCTAATAAATAACTGAATGTTTCTTTTACTAATCTTCAAGTCGAAAAATATTGTTATTAGTAATTTTCCATTAAAGTAAAAATTTCCGTTATGTTTAACTTCTAAATTTATCTGAATTTAATTACACAATGAAAGAAAAATTTCAAAAATGTATTTCAAACGATAAAACATATTACACTCAGAATTATTATTAAGGAGGAGAGAAGATACAAAGTTAATAAGTTCAAAAACACAAAATTCATTATAGATACCAAACTTAAAATGTTGCCAAATGAATCCTGTTATACAATCTGCACACCATGCACTAATAACATACAACTAATATAGGTTACCTGTTGATTTTAGCATATCGACAGGCTTGACCAAAATGAGGTCACAGCCCAATGGACTATGACTGATTGGGACTTTTTTAACATATATATAAAATATCAGAATGAAAATATGAAGCATAAAGGTCTATTTCTTTCTAAAATATAAAACTTTTACACATTTTATCCTTCACCAAACTGTTGGCATACAATTAGCAAAACAATTATCAGGCAAGACAAAAACAGACAGTTGCAAATAAGCCATATTGTAAAAAAAAGTAAACAACTAATAATCAAGCAACAAAATAAAACACTACACAGTAGCATGCATATTGAGTAAAACTAATCCCAACTAAATATAGGGACATATTTATACTAAGGAGGCCATACTATACTAGTGGCACCTGTTTTGTTATCTTAAAGTTTTGCCAATTAAGAAAAGGAAAAAACATCACATTTATATTGAAATATTAAAGAATTTAAAAACATATTCAAAACTGTTTGTTGTCTTATGTTAATGTCGTTAATGAATGAATTTATACCAATACATATCATTTAATAAAATCAACGGTACCAATTTTGTTGCACCAGATGCGCATTTCGACAATTCATGTCTCTTCAGTGATGCTCGTGGCCAAAATATTTGAAATCCAAAGCATATATAAAAGTTGAAGAGCTATAATACAAAAGGTCCAAAAAGTATAACCAAATTCGTGAAAGGAATCAGAGCTTTGCATGAGGGAGATACATTCCTTAATTTATAATAATTTCTAATATTTTGTAACAGCAAATTTTAATAACACAAAAAATCCGTATTTTCATGCCAGTACCGAGGTACTGGCTACTGGGCTGGTGATACCCTCGGGGACTAATAGTCCACCAGCAGAGGCATCGACCCAGTGGTAGTAATAAAATCAACGGTACCAATTGTTGTTGTTGAAAATAAACCATGAATATGGATAGTAAGTATTTACACTTGCATCATAATGACTTGATTGTGGTTCACTAAAGCAGTTTATTAATTTTTTTTTAGGTCAGTTGACCAGTTGAAGTTGATAAAATAAAATGTAGTACTGGGTAAGGATTTTTATTGAATTACAAAATTAAAGTGGAGAGAACTACTTTTATTACATTGGTTGTAGTGAATTACATAGATTTCCTAGTTAAATAAATTCTGCTATCTTTCACATGTGAATTTATCATAGTTATTTCACTACTCTGACACCATACAACAATAGGACTTGTCATGACAAATTGTGAATGCATACACAAAGATATAGATCCTTACATTTTCTACTTTAATTTCATAAGAAAAGCCGTTTGCCAATGAAATAAAAAAGAATAACTAATCAAAGAATTGAAATATCGAAAAATATTCAACAGAACAACACTGATTCGTAAATTAATGTGTTGTTCAGTCACATGTTGAATATTTTTCTCTATTTGATTTCTTTGATTGGTTAATCTATAAGTAATCAAGCCAATGTAATTTGGGAAATATTTTTTGACTGTTCAGTTAGATTTGTAAATGTAATAGCTAATAATCAATAGCATTTTTTAAGTGATAACATCTGAGCCAAAATGAAGACAAATGTGCTATATATTAATACCTCTACAAAATGCACTTTAACAAAGCAAAACACAAATAAGGTAAAAAATAAATGACAATTTCAATATTATATACTAATCACACTCCTAGCCATAAGCCAAGAATAAAGAGACATTGCTTTTTGGTTAGCTTGTATAATCTATCAAATCAATAAAAAATAGGAAGAAGTTATTCCGACATTAGTGAGTTGATAAAACCAAAATCTATAAAGTTGGTTAAAGAATATAATTATAACTACTACTAATAGGAGGTAGACCTTTACTTTCCATGAAGGTCTCTGTTTATTGGCCATTAATTTTGACTAATTAAAACCCATATAAAATGACATATTTCATTGTTTTTGTAAAATTTGTATAAAGAAAAAAATATTTATAAAACCATAGCATTTTCTTTTTTTCAAAAACATGTAATGAGCTTATTTTTTGTGTTTATCAAAACGATATTATTCCTTACAACTTTATTGTTTTGCAATTTTGATCATTCCCTCTGTATAATATATTTTGTATTAGCAATCATAGCACTCAACTAACAGTTAATTTTATTGAAAAAAAACCAAATATTCCTTTTCATCATAAGTTTTGTAGTGCGCTCTTTACAATCTTTGAATCAATGTAACTTTGAATATATCCTCTATTTTACCACATTAAAAAAAAACAAATTTCTATTTGTAAAGGTTTGTTTTATAATTAAAAAATAACTGATGGACTCAATATTCCATCTTATGCATGATATTTAAATGAGTAGTACTTAACAACTATTTGAAGATAAATCAGTCTAATGTTATTAAAATAAAAAAAAACATATATGTCAATAACAAACAAGTCATTTATATAATTAACATTCCTGTGAACTGTACACACATATATATAAATTGTAATAGATAGATATACACCTGATAAAGCATATCTAATAATACATATTTGTCTCTCAACTCAGTACTTTAAATCTTTTTCTGTAACCCCTTTGATTTTAAGTTCATCCAAAACTCTGTCAAAGTAACCCTCATCTGGGTATCCAAACCTGAAAAACAAAAGTATTTAGTATCATGGTGACTTATATCCATAAGAATATAGGTAACAGTATATTGGTACCTTTTCCAACTCCTGCTCAATCCAGTGGTGGTGTAAACCATTTGATTAAAGCTTTATATTTCAGAAGGTAGAATAATTTGTTTGCATCATTGAATAATCTGGACCTGAGTGGTATTTTAGCACAATTAATAACACAAGAACAACTGTTCACTTATTACATCACTTATATTATAAATAATATGTATTTTATCTTAAGAAATTTGTTGAAATTGCTCAAATTCAGATAATGACAATTATAATAAGGATATTCATAATAAAATATTGTTTACACAAAAAAAAAAAAAAAAAAAAAAAAAAAAAATAAGGATGTTCTTAATTTGAGCAGCTATAACTAGGTTACTAGGTATTCCAATTAGTTTCCACTTATCTTACTTTGGGCCCTCAATGAATAGATATCTGAGACAGAAAGATATAGAAAATGTTTGAAGAGATTTAACCTTCCATAGTCCTTTACAAACAAAGCAATGATTGTAGAAATATATTTTTCAATTGGATGGACAGATGACAAAAGTACAAATAAATTTTCAATATAACTTATTCAATGATACAAAAAAATTGGGAAAGTTAGATGCTCATGAGCATGTTAAATGTCACCTAACACCTAGTTCATGTCAGAAGTGAAGAAACTGTAATTAAGTGGAAGTGGTTGATTACTGCAAAAACAAGTTGACTTAAAATTTTGGCTTCATTGGTGAACTTGTAGATATTGTCTTGGGCGTATGACATTTGCGCCGATTTTAAAAATGTTCATTCTTTCATTTGCGCCGATTTCATTTTTTCATTTGCGTCGATTTTATATTTGCTCCTAATTAGATTTACAGGTAAGTTAAAACTTGTACATGTACTGTGCTATACCATTGGTAAAATCTGGTTATAAATTAATTGTTTTTCATCCATGTTTAAGTTAATTTTGATTCATATAATTCTGGAACTTCATTGTAACTTGATGGACATATTGCACACCGAAACGGACCGAGGAGTCAATTCTCTAATCATCGAGGGCCATGATATCGGAAGGTCAGTGTTCTGAAACATAACTACACATCTTACTAATGTACCATAAAAGCCAGAGTTACCACCAGAGTAAACACAGATCGAGCATAACCATGTGGCATATGTCCGAAAGACAGATGCTAAAGAACTACGGATACGGTCAACAAGGAAAAAAGTATGAAGATGTATCTTGTAGGCCTTCTTCCACCTCCCAGTGGTGAGCAGGGGACAACAGTTATATACATTTTGTGATTGACAATTCATTACATTTTGTATACAACTGGCAAATGAAAAATAACATGACTTGGATGGAGAGTTCTCTCATTGACACTCATATCACATCTTCTTATATCTATTCACCTGTAATTTACCTGTAATAAAATCGGCGCAAATGAAAACAAAATCGGCGCAAATGAAAGAAAAAATCAGCGCAAATGAAATGCAGATCGGCGCAAATGCAAAACGCCGATTGTCTTGCTGATTATTGTTGTTACTTGTATTTTAAGTTTTATTAAAGTTTTCAAGAAAAAAAGCAAACTATGCAAAAATTGAGAAAAATCATCATTGAATGTTCATTACTTCAATAAAGAGACAGAAAGAAAACAATGTCTTAATTAATTAAGACCAAATTTATAACTACTAAAGTCAATTCCCCATTTGTGGCACAGTCACAAATTTATTCACTGAAAATTGCTAAACTTACTGATGTTTATAAGAAGAACTTGTTTTATGATGAATATCATTCCAAGTGACAACTCCTTCTTGGCCAGTTGTTCTTGAATGTCCTATGGTAAACACTAATTTTCTATCAAATGCAATCTTCAGTAGGTCTGCAATCAATTTCCCTTTTGTGTTGTTTGGAAAATAACCAACTCTTTTAATACCCTTGAAAGGCTTTCCCGGGTTTGGATGTTCTTCCTGTATTAGGATAAATATTTAATGGTGAAAGAATTTGCAGATGAGTTAATTACACTGAGTATATTCATTATAAAATAATTATCACAGATCTTAATTTTCATCATTAAACATCGTATTGGGTATGATGTAAGACAAACTTCAATTGTCAACTAATAATGGCTACTACATGTACTACAGAATAACACAATGTATTGCCTTAAAATAATACTAGAATTACAACTAAATTTCTTTACAAAATGCCAAATTGTAAAATAAACAAGTCAAGGAATCTAGGCAAACAACCAAAATTTTCAAGCAAAATGTTTTACATTGTCTTAAAGTCATAAGAAACGAGTGACCCATGAAAAATAATGTTCTTCCAATTCTTGAACCAATGCATACAAGCATCATAAACTTCTTTGCTCGAATTTATAAATCTTTTCGTGTAAATTTTGTAGAATCATCATTTTTTTTTCAATCGGTCAGTGTTGTTGTGAAATATGGCAGGTAATTAAGCCGAAGTTTAACGATTGTCACCTGTTTGTCAACAATTGACAAAAAATAAACAAAAAAGCATGGAAATTGAGCATGTGTTTAACATGTAAATTCAGATAATAGTTTATTTTAAGGACATCCATGCGTATTGTGATCACCTGATTTTTACGAGATGGGTCACACTGAGGTCACTTTGCATACGGAAAATATGTCGGGAGAATTGCTTCCTGAAGGAAGAATTGGAAGGAAGCAATTCAACTAAAGTAAACTTCTTATAAATATGAATAAATTAAAGAACTTTCTTCAGAAAAAAGTATATGTACATAAGTTTTATAATGAAAACAATCCATTGAGTTATAAAAAAACATATGCATTATTTTTTCTGATTTGAGGTTTATTATGACTTTAAGGAGCAAGTATTTTAACACATTTATAAGAAAGTGTCTCGAGTGTAAATTTGAAAAAAAGTGGTCTCAGCAATTACAAACTAGTGATAAATTGAGACCATTTAAATTATTTAAGAATATTTTTGATTTTGAAAAATATTTATCTGTTGAAAGTAATGATTATGATATGACAAGGTTCAGAACCAGCAGTCATAAACTTCATATTGAAATTGGTAGATACACTATACCAAAAACTCCTACAGATAACATGAGTTGTAAGAACTGTATTATAAATTTGGTTTAAGATGAGTTACATAACATTATTTAATAAATTGTCTAAATTTTTCTCATTTAACATGTTTAAGGAAGGACTTAATCTACAACTGTTTAAATAAAAACATTACTAATTCAACAAATATTGATTCTCAGTTAATGTGGTTGTTTAGTAATGCAGACACTGATGTATGCAAAAGTATAGCTAAGTACATAAACATGTGTTCTTTACTTAGAATAAAAGTGTGAAATTTTTGTTTGCTGCTTATGATGTATAATGATTACTTATATTTTTACACTAGAGTTACTCCCCTTTGAACACATACCTACACTATGATACTTGTGTAGTATTAATTTTAGTTAAGATTGTTTAAATGTTATTCTTTGTTGTGTCTATGCTATTAATGATTATGTTCATAATTGAGCTTTCTTTAATAAAATATTTCGTATTTATACAAGAAAACCTGATGATCTGTTTTTAAATTAATTCTTGTTATTTGGTATCAGGCATGGCAATATCCCTGAGTGTGACATCACTGATACATTCTTTTCTAATATCATTTTTCTATAATAGTAAACATAGATAAGCATGATTAAGTACAATTGTACACTTGAAAATTAAAAGACTTATATCATATGGAGTCAACAACTCAGGTTATCATTTATTTAATATTTCTTACCCCTTGTGTTCCTGGATAAATTTCATATTCTAATTCAATAGTATTGCATTTAAACGTAGGCAAAGAATATCCCATTTCACGTCGTATCATTCTTCCTGGTGGTTGGTCTCCCTTTATAACTCCCTGAATTGACCCACATGTTGGACAAACTGGTTTCACTTCAAAACATCGCTGAACGCAATTCTCACAAAAGACATGACCACAAGTCAGCTCACGGGGCTTGGTGTTAGGCTCCATACATATAGCACAATTCTCTTCACCATCTTTGAGTGCTCCTCTAAAAGTTTTACCTGCCATTGCCATCTTGATATCTTGAGTTGTATCTGGTTTTGCATTTCCTTTGTTTCTAGTGCGACTGAAGGAAGTCATTTTGGTAAAAGATTTCTCCTTTTCCAACTCATCTGCTACAATTACTGCTGCTGATATATCATTGGTAACAATGTGGATTTCTTTGACATCAAATTTGTGAGTAGACTTAATCTCCCCCAGTAATACTAACAGAAATATTTTTGCAAAGGTTGACACAGGTGTCTCTAAACCGTCTTTTCCTGAAATAGATATTAATGGTTTCTAGACAAAGTTTTTGTTTTAGTATGTTTAGGTCAGACAAAGAAACTATATACAAACATATGTAAACAATGAGAAATTCATCATTTAATCATCAATACTATTATGATAATAGGCTGACAGCTAGAGAGACAGCAAAGCAGACTTTCCTGTAGAGGTAGACCCCAGCACAGTTGAGCTAAACATTTAAGCTTAAACTGCTTTAAATTTGGATTGTGATTGAATATTTGACACAGCTTAGGTTTGTGACACAAAACTAGTGCGATCAAAGAACTGAAAAAATTGACAAATACTAAAACTAATGTACCCCAAAGGTTGACAGGGGTTAAGAAAAATAGTCACATTAACTTCTCCAATTCTGGTAGTAAAATCCTTGTTAATATTTGGTGTCCCATCTATTACACAAGACGAATATTTACATGCCCTGCCATACATAGTCAGATTGGGTATATATACATGTTAAATTTTGTAAAACAATACTATAAACTTACCTATTCCTAATACAGGCATAGCTACTGATGTCACATCACCTTTATCACTACAGTGGCGCAGAATGTTTCTTATTGTAACTTCCAAATCATTGTTAAAGGAAGACTTATACGCTTCAGCTATCTTGTCATATCTAGGAGGCACTGTGTGCAGGACATATTGGAATGACAAACTGGAGGGGCTTGCTTTTACTTTTCTGATATCACATTTGGAAATCCAATTCAAAGTCTTTACTGATTGTCTATACTTATCATCACAGACTTCTTCTATAGCTCTAGCAATGCCACCCTTGTTGGAAACCTTTTCATCTTGTGGACATACAATTGTGCTGACTTTCCTCTTGATAATATCATCTTGCACAACACTCACTTTTAAATCTGTAGCTGCCATAAACTGCTTCTGAAATTTTGACATACTCCCAGCAAAGTTATCCTGTCTATTCTGAGTCTTTTCCTTGGAAACCTCTGAGTCATCAGGTGAAGAGAGCGATCTTGTAATTCTCCTTTCACCACCTGCAGTAAAACTGCCAGAGTTAGAGGACCCCGTGTTTGAGGAAGAAATCTGGTTGAAATTCTGACTAAACTCCTTTTGAATCATGCTGATCATCCCTGCATCCTTATCAATAAAATGAATTTCCTTTAAACAAGTTTTGTAACCATTTTTCCTACTAAAATCTTCTACTGCTTTACCATATTCCTTACAGCAAACTTCCTTGGGAACACCAAAGATGCCTGAAAAAAAGTGTAACTATAAAAACTCTTTTTTCAGGGTGAATGCCTTTTATATCATTGGAATTTATACCTATATTTGACAACAACACTTTAAAGAGTCTGCAACTTCATTGAACTTAGTTGACATGTTTCCCTCAGTACCAGACGGCAACACCATAACAATTTTTCAAACTATAGAAATTAGTTGTACTGAACGTAACAAGGCTATGTATATTAAATTTGAAGTCACAATATGTTTTGCTCTGAGTGAGAAAAATAATGAAAAGTGAAAGTAGAGAGTTATATCTATATTAAATATATGTACCAAATAAAACTTTGTTAAAATGTAAATTTGAGTATGTTTTGATTTATGATTGTGAGGCATGACATTTTTTTAATGCTTTGTATCTATAATGGACAAACTTCCTATGGTCCCTATCTCTTTTCAAGGTTTCCCTTTAAATCCAAATTAAAAGGGTGCTGTAACATTGGGATTTTTTTTTTGTTGTTGCAGCTAATTGGAAATAGTGTTGTCAAGTAAAGTTATTTGGTTTAGTCATTTTATGAATGTGTTGATCTTCTGGCAAAGTAAATCTATGAACAGAAATGGAAAAACAGAAAAAACACAACTGTCAGACAGACCAATTGACAAAAAAGTATCAAAATGAAAAAAAAACCTGAGCTAGTCTCAAGTGGACTCTCAACGTGTATTGATGTAGAACTTTCTTCCACAAGTTATAATGGTATCAATTGCAAGTATTTTATAACTTACCTGCACTGATTGATGGTATAGCAACTGAAGACATCCCGTTTACTTCAGCTTCAAAGAAACAACATTCAACAGACTTTCGTAAAACTCTACAGCACTCTGTTTTATCGTTATAGGTATACCATTTCGGTCCAACGGTATGGATGACAGACTTGTATCTAAGTTTCCCAGCAGATGTTGAGCAACAGGATCCCTCTTTTATTGGTCCATGTTGTAGAATGTAGTCATCACTCTCTTTTTCAAAGTCATATCCTGCTGCAGCTGCAATAACATAAGCAACACCACCACCATGGTTAAGATTTTCATTTGCAGCATTAACAATACAGTCAACATTCAAGCTTAGAATATTTCCATTATAAACTTTGATAATAAGTCCTTCTGAAGTCTTAAATGTCATTTCAGTCCTAGGTCCACTGGATGCTGATACTGACCTTGAGAAATCAGTAGGTCTCCTGACTGTTTGTTCTGCAGATGTCTGTTCTTTTTTTGTAGTGCTTAAATCAGTATCTGTCACAAAAACTCTGTTTCTTCTTCCTTTACTCTGCTGTTTCAAACCCAGACAAATTTCTGCTTTATGTCTTCCTTCGCCAAGCTTTTCATAGTTTGAACCATACAGAGTAATCATCTTTCTGTTTGATGATAAGTAGCAGAAAATGTCTCCTGAATCGGCAACATTTCTTTCAATTTCATGCAACTTTTCATCCGATATACCATTTTCAAAGGATATGTCTGATGAACTTAATGATGCTATGAAAGTCTTTTGAGTAGCAAAATCACTCTTAAGATCAGCTTCCTTTTCATAGGCTTCTATCATCCTTTTGAGACTTCCATCTTTATATTCACACCTTCCATTTAAAATTTTACTTTTTGAACAGAAATGCTTAAGCATGGCATATTCCCTCTCTTCCAACTCGAAAGTAATTACATTTGACTTATTTGACATAGGTGTTGCTTTTGTATGTGTCTTTTGGAATTGATTCTCATAATTTTTCTCAGTTGTTGTTTTCTGTGCATAAGAAAGAACAGGTTCTTGTTCAGTTTCAAATTTTTTTGATAATAAGGAATTTAAGTTTTCTAATTCATCAAGACTTGAACATTCAACTTCCCATTTACCAGTGCTCAATTTATTAAATCTTATATCTAAATGTGTTAAAAAATCTTCAATAGCTCTGCGAGTTTTCAGGTTTGCTGTTCCATATCTAATTTCAGCTTTAACTGATGTAAAAGGTTCCTGAAAACATATTTAAAGAGAGTTTTATTCTAATTTCATAAGAAGTGTTATGATAAGAGGCTTTGCCCCTGAAGCTACAAAAAATTGTTACATAGTTCAACCTTTAATAAAATGCTCTGTTTGATGCAGCTTTGCAGAGGTCAAATCTCTAAATAGTTGGAGAAAGTATGGACACTAAATCAAACTTGATACAGCTCTGAACTGGAGTGTGTTTAAATATTTGACACATCATCATAATCATAGGTTTGTAATGTGGTCAAAGTACTATAAATTTTGAGACTTTTCTTTATTTTGGTCCAATATTTAAAGGCATGGTTAGAATCATGTTATCATAGAACCACATATATAATTTCTAATTAAGGAGGCTCGCGGGTATAAGATTTTAAGAAGAAAAAAAAAAAAACATAAAATTTTTAATTGCAAATTTTATTTATTGCCTTTAGTAGTTGTTATTTTATCATATGGTAAAACAATCATTCCAAAAAATCAATTCGTGTTGGCCCCAGGTCACTTTAAAAATGTAGATATCATTGAAAAAGCTCCAAATTATCTCCCTTTGGTGAAACAATGCCATTTTTTGGCATTAAAATTAAAATATCTTTTTCAACTCATCGGTGACCTATATTTTTTATTGTTGCTTTTGAATAAGCTGTACATAAACTAAATAATTGTAAAATTTAAGCGATTTCTGTAATTGAGTTCTTTTTTTATTTCGATATTACCGCTATTTCTCTTATTCATTCAACAGAAAAAAAAGGACATTAACAAACATGTATGCTTCTTAAGAAGGCAGATTGTGAGCGTAAATGAACGGTGACCCCATTTTTTTATTTCATTTTTCTATTAAGTATAAGATAAAGTTCATTTATAGAAAAATATAGAGAAATCCTATATTTAAATAAAACAAAATTGATTTAGACCTGCGAGCCCCCTTAAATTTAACAAATACACTGTTAGATTTGAATCAGTCAACCAAATGATTTACCCATGTTTCATTTTCAATGTTAATTAGCTGAACACACCTAGTTCATGCATAACACATCTCTAGCAAAGGGGTTAAATAGAAGGTCACATGAATATATATTCAATAAGGAGGATTAATTTCAAATAATTCATCAGTGATTTTTTTCTTAGCTAATCTTGACAAAATTGAACCAAATTCAGGCATCTTTAAGCATTGAAAATTAATTATAAATACACCATTTCACTTTCATACACGATTGAACAAAGATTAATAATCATATCTTTATTTGTTTATGCCTTAGCTTACAAATGTAAATATGTAATACAAATTGTCTGTAGTTTCTTAAGGGAAAAACATTAAGTTTAATCTTTTTTTAATAAATAATTATTATAATAATAATATGGCAGAAACTACAAAAAGAAATAGTTACTGAGTGTACCATCTCAGTTATCTTGTTTGTCATGTTTGTCATGGGAATGAATATGAATATTAAATCTGGAGAGAGAGAAACTAGAAGCCCGAAAACATCAACTGACATCAGGCAACCACCAAATAGAGGGTTCATGGATGATTTAATAACATTAACGATACCAATTTACCTGCACCAGATGCACATTTCGACAATACATGTCTCTTCAGTGATGCTCGTGGCCAAAATATTTGCAATCCAAAGCTTATACATGTTATATAAAAGATGAAGAGCTATAATCCAAAAGGTCCAAAAAGTATAGCCAAATCCGTGAAAGGAATCGGAGCTTTGCATGAGGGACATACATTCCTTAATTTATTATCATTTTGTAACAGTGAATTTTAATAACACAAAAAAAAAAAAAATGTATTTTCATGCCAGTACCGAAGTACTGGCTACTAAGCTGGTGATACCCTCGGGGACTAACAGTCCACCAGCAGAGGCATCAACAACAGTTACATGAGTTGAGAAGCTTGAAAGAACTATCAACAGACATCTTAGGCAATGATTAGGTGTCCTCAAAGTTTTACAACTTAAGGACTGTACAGCAGGACCGAAAGTTGCAGCTACCATTACCATCTTTAGTGGAAGAATTCAAAGTTAACAAAATTCGCCTTGTGATAACACTGAAAGAATCTAGAGATGACAAAGTAAGAACAGCAGGTGTCCAAGTAAGAACAGGAGGAAAATGGTCAGCATCAAAAGCAGTTTCAGAGGCAGAGAGTAGATTGAGGCATAAAGATATTGTAGTAACAGTGGCAGTAGGACGACAGGGCCTTGGTACATCAAAAAGTTGCTACTGGAAGAACGCTTACATCCAATTAAGACAAGTCTTGTCCAAAGAGAGATAAAATCTAGAGAAGAAGAAAAAAGACATGCAAAGACAGTAGAATTAGGGAGCCAAGGCTCTTGGTCGAAATGGGAATTGGAACAACAATCCCTTACATGGTCAGATATATGGCGATATCCGCAATACCAACTACAGTTCCTTCTGAGATCAGTGTGATAAATTTGCACAGGTGGAAACTTTCGAAACACCAGATTGTCACTTGTGTGGAAACAGAGGAACTCTACAACATGTACTTTCAGGGTGCAATATGGCTCTTACACATGCGAGATATACATTGCGACACAACCAAGTACTCGGGGAACTTGCTAAAGTGATAGAGAAACAGAGGAAAGATGTAAAACACATTAGAAACAAACCTATCAAGATCCAGTTTGTGAAGGAGGATAAAGTTGGCCAGAAAAGTAAAAAGAACATATCAGGAATGCTAAATCAGGCGAAAGATTGGCAGTTAGAAGTTGACCTAGGAAAGAAGATGCAATTTCCTGATATTGTACCAACTAACCTAAGACCAGACATGAAAGAAAGAGGGCAAAATATGATGGACTGTTGGCAAAGTTCAGAGATAGAGGATGGCAGATATGGAACTTTCCTGTTGAAGTTGGCTGCAGAGACTTCCCTGCACAGTCAATGTGGAGAATGTTTTCTGCAGTTGGAGTGACTGCTAAAAGAGCAGCAATTAAGAAACTGGGCCAAGCAACAGAGAAAGCGTCTTGCTGGATATGGATAAAGAGAGGCAGCTAGTAGTAGCTGGAAACCCACCACCAATGCGCAGTGATTGATCCCCACTGTGGACCCCCCATCCTGAGAGTGTATCAAGATAGGGGTCGAAACACATGACGGATGACCTCAAATAAATACACACATAAGCAAGTGTGTAAGGAATAAATACATCACAAATGTCCTTCAATCGTTCTGATAGGTGAGCCTTGGCTCACACCGAACAACAAGCTATAAAGGGCCCCAAAATTACTAGTGTAAAACCATTCAAACAGGAAAACCAACGGTCTCATCTGTATAAAAAAAAACGGGAAACACGTATAAATTACATAAACAAACGACAACTACTGTACATCAGATTCCTGACTTAGGACAGGTGCAAACATTTGCAGTGGGATTAAAAGTTTTAATGGATCCAAACCTTCTCCCTTTTTCTGAAACAATAGCATAACATCACAACATAGAAAAACACGGTAAAATATCAATTGGCAGGCTTAACTCAATCAAAAAACGTAAATTAATACACTATAAACGAATAAATTTGATCTGCGATATCTGAATGCAAATGCAGTTAATACAATATTAGGGAAAAACATTCAAGGCCAAAAAACAAACAAACAAGTCCAAACAAAGCCATGGCAAGACACCACTGCGAAATATTTAACCCTTCAAAAATATTCCCTTTAGAAAAATCAAAGCGCTGTAAGCGCTGAAGGCAGTTAACCAAAAACCAGGCAAACGTAATTATGTGCAGTGGCGGATCCAGAAATTTTCATAAGTGGGGGTCCACTGCCTGCCTAACAGGGGACCTGCTCCAGTCATGCTTCAGTGATTCCTTATATAATCAACCAAATTTTTTCTCAAAAATGGAAAGGGGGCACTGAAAAACCCTCTAAATCCGCTTCTGATGTGGCATTAAACATTCATATATTGTACATTTATGTTTATCTAATGAATTAATTATTAAGGCAAATAATTCATATGTTATCAATATCAATAAGAAGTTAGCAATATCCTTTAACTCTACTTTCCGCTATATAGATGATGTTCTTTCACTAAACAATTCAAAATTTGGTGACTATGTGGAACGCATCTATCCAATCGAACTAGAGATAAAGGATACTACAGATACAGTTAAGTCGGCTTCATATCTTGACTTACATCTAGAAATTGACAATGAGGGTCGGTTGAAAACAAAACTTTACGACAAAAGAGATGATTTCAGCTTTCCAATTGTGAACTTTCCATTTCTAAGTAGCAACATTCCAGCAGCACCTGCATACGGGGTATATATCTCCCAATTGATACGATATTCCCGTGCTTGCATTTCCTATCATGATTTTCTTGATAGAGGTTTGCTGCTAACAAGGAAGCTATTAAACCAAGAGTTCCAAATGGTGAAGTTGAAATCATCCCTTCGTAAATTTTACGGACGCCATCACGAGTTGGTTGACCGTTATGGAATAACCGTTTCACAAATGATATCGGATATGTTCCTTACGTCGTAACTACAATCCCCTTCCCTTTCATGAATATGACCTACCGAATTAGACAATTTACCGGATTTGTAATCACATAAGCAACACGACGGGTGCCACATGTGGAGCAGGATCTGCTTACCCTTCCGGAGCACCTGAGATCACCCCTAGTTTTTGGTGGGGTTCGTGTTGTTTATTCTTTAGTTTTCTATGTTGTGTCGTGTGTACTATTGTTTTTCTGTTTGTCTTTTTCATTTTTAGCCATGGCGTTGTCAGTTTGTTTTGGATTTATGAGTTTGACTGTCCCTTTGGTATCTTTCGTCCCTCTTTTATCAAGGTTTCAATAGCAATGAATATATAAATGTATATTTTTTATGGTGAGTCTGCAGTGGTTCAAGTTCGCAATGATTGTAGTTGTTCTGGTTGGTAGTTAACGTTGGTTTTAGTTGACTGTTAGTAGTACGTGTTGACTTAGTACGAACATGTAATAGTATGAATGGACTGGTTTCTCTGTAAAGAAAACTGAGTTTGTGTTCTATAGTACAATAGTTATGCGACACAAATCAGACAAATGTTCACTACTACAAGGATCAAAGGTGAGGTCTGACTGACCTGCCCATAGTAAATGTAAATGATTTGTTATATTGTCCCATACATGAATATATATGGTTTAGGGGTAGGGATCTCGAGGGTTTTCAAGTTCTCAAACAGGAAGGGGTAGGGTGACCCCAGGGACTTCCCCTATATTTCATTTGATTTGTTATATTGTTCCATACATGAATATATATGGTTTAGGGGTGGGGATCTCGAGGGTTTTCAAGTTCTCAAACAGGAAGGGATAGGATGACCCCAGGGACTTCCCCTATATTTCATTTGATTTGTTATATTGTCCCACACATGAATATATATGGTTTAGGGGTGGGGATCTCATCGGTTTCCAAGTTCTCAAATAGGAGGGGGTAGGGGGACTCCCCCTATATTTCATTTAATTAGTTATATTGACCCATACATGAATATATATTGTTTAGGGGTGGGGATCTCGACCGTTTCGTAAGTTCCCAAACAGGAGGGGGTGGGTCACCCCATGGACTCCCCTTATATTTCATTTGATTAGTTATATATATAGTCCCATACATGAATGTATATGGTTGAGAGGTCATCCATTTCAAAGTTATCAAACAGGACGGGTAGAGTGGCCCAAAGGACGCTACCTATATATCATATGATTTGCCTACATTCAGGTAGTTATTTGTGAAAATAAAGTAAGAATCTTCCAGCTACTTTAACTGGTCCTGCAAAATTGAGAAAAAAAATACCCCTTCAAAATTGCAGTAATATGTTTACACTTTAAAAGCATCTTACATGCATTATCAACATTTATCACTGATAAAGAAAATTTAAACTGTGACCAGGAACATGTATATTGTTAGATATACTGTGACCAGGAACATGTATATTGTTAGATATACTGTTCCCAGCTGTCACATTGTATTGGATTTTGACATTAAAATTTGTCAAAAGTAATTTTGAGTTTCTGTTTAAAATATTTTCTGCTTTTTCTTTCTTTTACATATATCTTTTGGTTTTCAATTCTAGTGTTTATATTCATTTACCATGCATAGATGTATTTTGTCACCTGCCTGGATTCGCCAAAAACCCGGAATTACCCTTATCCGCTTCCGGAATCGGATCCGAAATTGTAATTGTCTTTTCACAGCAGCCATTGTCATTGTGTTCCAATGTTGTTTTTGTCAGTCAGATACGATTTTACTCGTATTAACACATTTTTTGTTGGCGATTTTCTGTATATAGCTAGCGATTGAACAAAATTGACATCGCTGTCATGAATAATACTGATTAAAATAAGTTTTGAGATCGTTGATTTGGAGACTTTGGCGAAAAGGTTTGCAAGCTATTTTTTATTTTCTTTCAAGTGGAACTGAGACTACTATAACTGTGATATAGTTGTCTCAGAGTGGAAGGCCCGTCGGGCGTGGCTAGTAACCAATTCGAAAGTGGAAGGTCGCGGACCTCGGACCAGCGCTAATTTAAACCCCTGCCTCCAAATTGAAAAGATACGAATTTCGTCTTCTAATTTGAAATTGCCGCCAACAGCATGAACAGTTGAACTTATTATATAATAGACTACTGACGTAGTTGTACTACGTATTGACAACAAACAATATTCCTACGACTTTTGCCATTTGGGAAATCTTAACTACTTGTCTTAAGAGATTTTCGGCGATTAAATATTTCATACAATTGTTCTTTGACATCTTAGCCAAAAGCACAGGCGATAATAAACTACATAAGATTTCCTAATGAGCACTACTTCCTATGTGCAACTTCAAAACTTTTGGGAAAATCGACGACCATTTAACGTTTTTATGGTAATATTTTTTATATTCTAGAATAAAAAGTATTAAAAAAGTGTTCAATTAGTTATATATAACATAGTAGCCAGCTAGATAATAACAATGGCAAGTATTTCAGCATTTTTTGGGTAGACCACAAATCTAATGTGCTCGCATAATGCAGATTAACTGCACAAAAACGGTTTTTATACGGTCTAACTCAAAATATAGACAATTTGATGTTTAGGGCGTCTTGAAATCTTTTGACAGCTTTCGAAGTGCTTATTTTAAACCTTTTTCAGCTGGACCAAATCACTACTTTCCTTTAAAATTCTGGACCCAAATTTTTTACAGTGTAATTTCACCCCCCTATTTGCAATTTGAGGCATTAAACATGGAGAAATAAATTTGGAAGAGGTATAAAAATTAATGGCAAGTAACCCACTGTCAACACTAGGGACTATATTTTTGAACAACGAAAATCAAGGGACGACAATGGTGGTCTCGGACCAGTAGGATAGTGAGGAGCGACTTCTATAGAGATAAAAATTAACGTGCCTGTGTCTCTATACATCCCTCCTCAAAGAAGATATAATTTAGTTATGTTTTAATTTGCTATTGACAAAATCGATATTAATGCCAATGTAAACTATATTCAGAGGATTAAGATGGCTGCCAATCTAGTAGTGGGTTGATTTTCAGCTCTGCAGTTTTTGGCAATTTAAAGCTGGTTTTTGAAGGAATTTATCTATGCCAATCATATCATGATGTTTGGAATTTGATGAACTTTACAGAAATATGATTTACTTCACATTTTGTTGAAAGATGGATTTATTATATTGGAATTGTTTATTTTGAATTGGAAAAGTATTTGTAATTTATTGATTTTCCTGAGTAGTGTTGTCTGTATTACCACCATGCCTGGGGACAGTAAAGGAGCAAAAACAATACAAACAATGTTAGCAGCTAAAAAGCCTGGAAGCAATGATTCTTCTAAAGACTCTGTAAAGGAAAAACCATCCAAGCAGAACAAACAATCCCATTCAGATGTTGCAAATGACAGTGTGGAAGGTATTGATTTGACTGGTATTCAAAATGATTTAGGTGAAATAAAACAATCTCTTCAGGGCACAGTTACAAAGACTGACCTTACTAATGCTATGGTTAATTTGGTACAACAAAAGGACTTAAAAACTTTAGTTAGTAACATTGTCCAGAAATTATTAGATCATTTTGAAGAGAAGATCACCAGTAAGTTGGAGTGTAAAATAAGGGAGGAAACTGGAAAACTTGATGATAAGTTAGATACATTGATGATTGAGAATGAGGATCTGAGGGAAAGAATCAGGGCAAAAGATAGAGTTATTGGAAACTTAGTGGAAAAGGTTGGTGACAATAATAACAGATCTATTGATACATTGAAGTTAGCCAATTATAATGAACAATACAGTTGAAAACATAATATAAGAATGCTAAACTTTCCTGAAAAAAGGGGTGAGAATTTGAGAAAAGCATTTATTGAAACTTTAAAGAGTGACTGTAAAGTAGACATTGAGCCCAGTGATGTACTAGCCATCCACAGAATACCTGGGAAAGATGGTTATCAGAAGCCTGTAAGGTAAAGAATACTGAAACTAAAATACGGATAATGCGACAAAAAAGATCCCTGAAAAATGAAGTGAAATTGCATGATGACATATCACAACGCAATCTTGGACTAATGGCAAGACTTAAAAACACTGAAAAATTTGAAAATGTATGGTTTTATAACTGTAATGTGTATGCCAAAACTGAAACTAGTAGCAGAATAAGATTTGATCTATTTGACAATGTAGAAGAAATAAATAGTTGACACAGCATAGGTTTCTGACACAGAATGAATGTGGTCTAATGAACTTAAACAAAAAATTTTGCCTTTGAGCAATTCACTATGCTGTTGAATATTAATCCTCTCAAAAAAATGTTTGAAGAAATTTTCTTTTTATTTATGAAATCTGAAATGAAAAAAATTGACCCCCCAATTTTTTTTTCACATCCCCCTTTCCCTTATTTCAAAACTGATCTCAATTCAAATTTCTAATGAAGTTTGCAACAATAACTACTCATTTAAATACATCATAAAATATTAAAATGTAAAAAAAGTGCTTGTTATTACTGAATGGTAAAGATTGTTTTAATCTATCAGTTGGTAGTAAAAGTGAATATACATTGTATATTGTATAAAACAATGATTTAAGTTGATTCAACTACTTTTCTGGACAAAGAAAGATAACTCCAATTGAAATCCAATTGGAATTTCTTGCTATTGCACAATATTGTGCAATTAGATATTTCTTGCTATTGTGCAATACTGTGCAATTGAAAATATTTGCTATTGCACAATACTGTGCAATTGAAGATTTCTTGCTATTGCACAATACTGTGCAATTGAAGATTTCTTGCTATTGCTGAATACTGTGCAATTGAAAATTTCTTGCTATTGCACAATACTTAATATAATAATTTTTGATCCTGATTTGGACCAACTTGAAAACTGGGCCCATAATCAAAAATCTAAGTACATGTTTAGATTCAGCATATCAAAGAGGCCCAAGAATTCAATTTTTGTTAAAATCAAACTTAGTTTAATTTTGGACCCTTTGGACTTTAATGTAGACCAATTTTAAAACTGGACCAACAATTAAGAATCTACATACACAGTTAGATTTGGCATATCAAAGAACCCCAATTATTCAATTTTTGATGAAATCAAACAAAGTTTAATTTTGGACCCCAATTTGGACCAACTTGAAAACTGGGCCAATAATCAAAAATCTAAGTACATTTTTAGATTCAGCATATCAAAGAACCCCAAGGATTCAATTTTTGTTAAAATCAAACTAAGTTTAATTTTGGACCCTTTGGACCTTAATGTAGACCAATTTGAAAACGGGACCAAAAATTAAGAATCTACATACACAGTTAGATTCGGCATATCAAAGAACCCCAATTATTCAATTTTTGATGAAATCAAACAAAGTTTAATTTTGGACCCTTTGGACCCTTTATTCCTAAACTGTTGCGACGAAAACTCCCAAAATCAATACCAACCTTCCTTTTATGGTCATAAACCTTGTGTTTAAATTTCATACATTTCTATTTACTTATACTAAAGTTATGGTGCGAAAACCAAGAAAAATGCTTATTTGGGTCCCTTTTTGGCCCCTTATTCCTAAACTGTTGGGACCTCAACTCCCAAAATCAATACCAACCTTCCTTTTGTGGTCATAAACATTGTGTTTAAATTTCATTGATTTCTATTTACTTAAACTAAAGTTATTGTGCGAAAACCAAGAATAATGCTTATTTGGGCCCTTTTTTGGCCCCTAATTCCTAAACTGTTGGAACCAAAACTCCCAAAATCAATCCCAACCTTTCTTTTGTGGTCATAAACTTTGTGTCAAAATTTCATAGATTTCTATTAACTTAAACTAAAGTTATAGTGCGAAAACCAAGAAAATGCTTATTTGGGCCCTTTTTGGCCCCTAATTCCTAAAATGTTGGGACCAAAACTCCCAAAATCAATCCCAACCTTCCTTTTGTGGTCATAAACCTTGTGTTAAAATTTCATGGATTTCTATTCAGTTTTACTAAAGTTAGAGTGCGAAAACTAAAAGTATTCGGACGACGGACGACGACGACGCCGCCGACGCCAACGTGATAGCAATATACGACGAAAATTTTTTCAAATTTTGCGGTCGTATAAAAATGAAAAAGAAATTAAAAGGTGGAAATTAATTAGTTATCATATTAGTCTGTTACACCTGTTAATATTTTTTGGAAAATGTACAGTTTTTATCAGTATAAATAGATAGATATAAATGTGAAAGATAAATACTGAAGTGTGTCATGTCAATTCCAGATTACAAAATCCTGTATATATAGTAAATAGTATAAGAGATTTTTTTATTATTTCTTTTATTAACATAAATTATACTGTCACTATAGAGTATAGGGGAAATAACTCTAACATTTATTATGAAATTAATATAATCTTATCTCCCCTTAAAACATCTATTCCTTTGCTAGATTTATTCATAACTATATAATGCCATACTGTAAATTAGTTTATACATTCAATGTTGAATGAAGAAAATAATATGCGACATCTAATGTTTGTATGTGTTTATGTTTGTGTATGTCTTATTTGTTACAATTGTATATTTGTACTTATGAACTTGCTTATATGTTTTATAAATCATCACTTCAGATATAATCATGGATAATAATGTAACGATATTATCAATGAATGTGAGGGGTCTTTTTTCAAACTCCAAAAAGAGGGCAGATGTTTTTTGATTGGGCTAGGAGTACAAATACTTCCATAGTGTGTTTTCAGGAAACTCATAGCAATAAAGACATTGAAAAATACTGGGAGGATGAATGGGGAAATAAGTGCTTTTTCAGTCATAAAGACAGTAAAAGTGCTGGTGTCTCTGTTATGTTTAAAAAGGGTCTGGATTTTGTTGTGCATAATTCTATTATTGATGATAATGGTCGTTACATTATTTTAGATATAACAATTTTTTCACAAAGATTAAGTTTTGCATGTTTGTATGGTTATAATACAGATGAACCTTCATTCTTTGACACAATAATGCAGAATATTTTAATCTTTAAAAACACCAGTGTTTTACTATGTGGTGACTGGAATGTTGTATTAGATAAATTTATGGATACATATAATATCAAACATAATAGAAACCCTAACTCCCGTAAAAAAATTGATGAAATCATTGATGTTTTTGAACTACTTGATCCTTGGCGTACATGCTATCCAGAAGATAGGAAATATACCTGGCGTCAGTCCTCACCAATAAAACAAAGTCGCCTTGATTATTTTTTAATTTCAGAAGACCTTTTTTCACTTATGAAGAATACCATTATCATTCTTGGTTATAGAACAGACCATTCGGCAATTCTTTTCACCTTCTCAGCTTGTTTAGAGAAACGGGGCAAAAGTTATTGGAAATTTTACTCTCAGTTACTTAGAGATGCAGATTATATAAAAATGGTTAAATCATGTATTAAGGATACTATTTTGGAATACCATCTGTCAGGTGATATGGAAAATCTTCTTTCTGTTGAGTTGTCATGTAATGATCAAACATTTTTTTGAAATATTAAAAATGAAGATTAGATCCTTGTCAATAAATTACAGCATTAATAAATCCAGAGAGGAAAAAAATGTCACTCTCAAACTTGAAAATGATATTTTATATTTTGAAAGTATTATGAATCATTCTCCAAATGATGAGGTTCAAAAATCTTTATTTGAAAAAAATCTGGAACTAGAAAATTGTAGACAAAAGAAAGTTGAAGGCTTGCTGCTTAGATCCCGAGCTAAATGGCATGAGAATGGTGAAAAGTGTACAAATTATTTTTGTAAATTAGAAAAGAAAAATAGAACTTATTGATGATAAAGGTCAGCATATTTCAGAGCAATCAAAAATTCTGATGGATCAAGCAAAAAATTAGATTGCAATGATACATCATTTTTTAATCATAACATTAAGCTTACAGAAGAACAAAGTGATCTTTGTGAAGGAAATCTAACTTTTAAAGAATGTGCTGAATCTTTAAAATTTATGACAAATGGTAAAAGTCCTGGTTCTGATGGGTATTCTGTAGATTTTTATACATTTTTTTGGAAAGATATTGGCCCTTTTGTCTTTCGATCTCTTCACTTTGGATATGTGGGGGGTAAATTTTCTGATTTTCAGTATCAAAGTATAATAACTTGCATTCCTAAAGAGGGCAAAGACAGACAGTATATTAGTAACTGGCATCCTATTAGTCTTTTGAATACTGATATGAAAATAGCTTCTGCTGTTATAGCTAATAGACTTAAACCCGTTTTACCATTTATCATAAGTGACACACAAAAAGGTTTCATTAAAGACAGATTTATGGGTGAGAACACACGCCTTTTATATGATTTGATGCACTATCTTGAGGAAAATAATAAGACAGGTCTTTTATTACTTGTTGATTTGAAAAGGCATTTGATTCCTTGGAATGGTTATTTTTAAAAAATACTTTGAAAAGCTTTAATTTTGGGCCTTCTTTATGTAGATGGTTTGAAACTTTATACTCAGGGGCATCAAGTTGTGTTATAAATAATGGACACATGTCTAAGTTTTTTCATTTAGAAAGAGGTTGCAGACAAGGAGATCCTCTTTCTCCCTATTTATTTATAATTGAGGTTGAATTATTATCTTTGAAATTAAAAGGTAATCCTGACATAAGGGGAATTACTATCAATAATGATGAATCACTCTTAAGCATGTATGCAGATGACACATTCCTTATGTTAGATGGAAGTGAAATATCGTTGAGGGAAACACTTTCATGTTTTGAATCTTTTTATAAAATTTCAGGTTTAAAAATAAATGCTTCAAAGACAAAAGCACTATGGGTTGGAAGTAAAAAATATTCTGATCTTATTTTATGTCCCAACTTAAAACTTCATTGGTCACATTCAAATTTTAAACTTTTGGGGATTGAATTTTTTTTTAGATTTAAGCTGCATCACAGAAATTAATTTTGATAAGAAAATTATAGAGGTCTCTGCAATTCTGAAGAGCTGGCAACATCGAAAACTTACATTATTAGGAAAAATTACAGTAATTAAATCACTTGCTCTTTCAAAGTTGGTCCATTTATTGACTGCATTACCAAACCTATCACACTCCAGGTTAACAGAGCTCACTTCATTTTTTTATGATTTCATATGGAATGGAAAACCAAACAGAATTAAGTGAAACACACTTGTTGGTAATATTTCACAAGGTGGACTTAATATGGTACATCTTCATTCATTTAATATCTATTTGAAAATTAGTTGGATAAAAAGACTGCTGGCAAACCCTAGCGGTGGCTGGCAGCAGTTGTTACTGGCAGACCTTATGCAGTATGGAGGTGAAAGGATTTTAAATCTTCAGAAAGAAAAGCTGATTCAGATTGCTAAAAGATGTAAAAATTCTTTCTGGAAGGATGTTTTACTATGCTTTTCCGCTGCAAAACCTATTGCTGAGATTTCTGTCAGTGACATTTTATCCTTAGATATTTTGAACTTTTCTTCTTTTGATGATTTCCCATATTACATTTAATGGGAAAAGGGGGGTGTGCAGTCAGTAAGTGACCTTATTAATCGTGAAAATATGATTTTTTATAAATTTGAGCAATTTCAAGAAAAAGTACAAACCAACAATTTTATTAAATATTATGGTTTGATATCAAAAATCCCTAACACTATGAAACAAGTTCCCAATGATTGCATTTTATTCTACTTGGTAGTTAACCTTGGTTTAATTTGACTGCTAGAAGTTCAATTTGACTTAGTATGAACATGTAATAGTATGAATGGACTGGTTTCCCTGGAAAGAAAACTGAGTTTGTGTTCCATAGTACAAAAGTTATGAGACACGAATCAGACAAATGTTCACTACAACAGGGATCAAAGGTGAGGTCTGACTGACTTGCCCATAGTAAATGTAAATGATTTGTTATTTCAACCCATACATATGAATATATATAATTTAGGGTGGGGATCTCAACGGTTTTCAAGTTCTCAAACAGGTAGGGGTAGTCAGAGGATTTAGGGGGCAGGGGGCCTGGACCCCCTTTTTGGGAAAAAAATTGGTTGCTAATATAGGGAATCACTGAAGCGTGACTGGAGCGGGCCCCTCTTAGGTCAGTCAGTAGGCCCCACTTATGAAAATTTCTGGATCCGCCACTGGGGGTAGGGTGACCCTAGCGACTTCCCCATCATTTCATTTTATTTGTTATATTGTCCCATACAAGAATATATATGGTTTAGGGATGGGGATCTCATTGGTTTCCAAGTTCTCAAACAGGAAGGGTAGGGTGACACAAGGGAATGCCCCTATATTTCATTTAATTAGTTATATTGATCCATACATGAATATATATTGTTTTGGTGTGGGGATCTCGACCGTTTCCAAGTTCTCAAACAGGAGGGTTGGGATGACCACAAGGACTTCCCTTATATTTCATTTGATTTGTTATATTGTCCCATACATGAGTATATATGGTTTAGGGGTAAGGATCTTGACCATTTCCAAGTTCTCAACAGGAGGGTGAACAGTGACCTCAGGGACTCCCCTATCTTTCATCTGATTTGTTATATTGTCCCATACATGAATATATATGGTTTAGGGATGGGGATCTCGACCATTTTT
The DNA here is from genome assembly GCF_965363235.1 of Mytilus galloprovincialis. NCBI lineage: Eukaryota > Metazoa > Mollusca > Bivalvia > Mytilida > Mytilidae > Mytilus > Mytilus galloprovincialis. The sequence goes on along the minus strand of NC_134850.1, from coordinate 66,040,296 downwards.
AAATTCTAAAACAGGAGGGGTGGGGTGACCCCTAGCGACTCTTCATAGATTTCATTTGATTTTTCATATTGTCACAAACATGAATATATATGGTTAAGGGGTGTGGATCTCGACCGTTTCCAAGTTCTCAAATAAGAGGGGTGGGGTAACTCCAGGGACTCCCCCTATATTTCATTTTTTATTTATTATATATCATGAATAATAATGATAAAAATAGGTTTTTAGCTCGTTTAATTGGAGACTTTGATGGTGAAAAGGTTTGCAAAGTAATTTCTTATTTTCTTTCAAATGTAAGGTGACTACGTCGGGCGTAGCTAGAAACCAACTATCCTAGTCGAAATTCCGCTTGCAAAAGTGGAAGGTCGCGGACCTCGGACCACCGCTAATTTGCACACCTGCCTCCAAATTGAAAAGCTACGAAAATTTCTTTTTCTAATTTGAAATTGCCGCCAACAGCATGAACAGTTGAACTTATTATATAATAGACTACTGACGTAGTTGTACTACGTATTGATGACAAACCATATTCCTACGACTTTTGTCATTTGGGAAATCTAAACTGCTTGTCTTAAGAGATTTTCGGCGATTAAATATTTCATACAATTGTTCTTTGACATCTTAGCTAAAAGCACAAGTCATAATGAACTACACAAGGATTCTTAATAAGCACTACTTCCTATGTGTAACTTTAAAACTTTTGGATAAATCGACGATCATTTAAGGTTTTTCTGGTCATTTTTTTTGTAATCCAGAATAAAAAGTATTAAAAAAGTGTTCAATTAGTTATATATAACATAGTAGCCAGCTAGATAATAACAATGGCAAGTATCTCATGATTTATTGGGTAGAACACAAATCTAGGGTGCTCGCATAATGCAGCTTAACTGCATAAAAATGCCTTAAAGATAACTGTCTAAATCAAGATTTAGATAAGTCTAACACTGGTGATACTTTCTTAAAAAAAATCAGGTGTAATGTGAAAGCCAAATTTGTATATAAAAACTTAGTAGATCAAGTTATTCAACTACCAACAATTAAATTTTTGAAATGGGCGGAGCTGTTAGTTATTGATACTACAGAATGGTCAGAGTATTTCATGATAACAAAAAAGTCTTGTAGAGATGCTTATTTAAGAACCTTTCAATATAAATTTTTGCATAGAATTATAGCAACTAATACCTTTTTGTACAAAATCAAATTAAAAGATACCAAGTTATGTACTTTTTGTAAACTTGGAGAAGAAACCATTGAACACCTGTTTTTTGAATGCCCAATAACTTTTCAATTGTGGCAGTCTTTTTCCAATATTGTGAAACTTTTTTTTGTAAATTTTGATCTCAACAAAGAGAATGTGTTTCTTGGTTGCAAACATGAAAGTTTATTATTGAACCTGCTAATCATAATTACAAAGAATTATATATACAAATGTAAATTAAATGAAACAAAACCAAATATGATCGAGTTAAAGAATAAAATAAAGAAATACCAATTTCTTGAAAATCATATTGCAAAGAAAAATGATAAAGTCCAAGTTTGTGAAAAATTTTGGTCTCCTTTACATGTAATATTTAACTAAGTGTTGTTTTCATATTATCTATGTTTAGTTTAGAGAAAAGAAATAATTTATAAATTATGAGCAAATTTATTTCTTTAAAAAGTAAGTCATGATACTTATTGTAGCAAAACAGATGAGTGAAAGTATTAGTGTTGTATGTGAGTAAGTCAGAGAGAGAGAGAGAGGAGAGATAAATCAAATACAATTTATATGTAACCTAAAATATTTCTATTGTTAAAAATTAATTAGTCAGAAATTCTTTTTGTATATATTGCTATATTTTTTTCTTATATATTCTATATTTACCCCTTGATGGTAGTGTTAATAAATGGGGTGTGTAAAATCCTGACTATTGAAAAACAAATAAAAGATAAAAAAAAGAAAACTATATTCAGAGATCTAATTACAATATTGGTATGATAACCCTTACTTATAAGTTTGTTTAAAGGTTCGATGAAATTATTGTTTTTTGTTAGCCTCTTTTCTGTCCTAAATTCCTTATAAATCACTACCAAAAAATTTGTAAGGGTTCCTTGGAACACAGTGTCTCGCCTACTCTTTCTGTTAATCGCAGGCTCAACAAAAATGAGAAAATAAATCAATAAAATATTCCTGTTGATACTATCTTTTGATTGTAAGAAGCTTCTGTCCAAGTTTGTTAAAAAACCAGGATAGTTTATGAATCTAATAAATGTTTAAAAACTTTAACTGCAGACTGAATGTAATATTAACTGGAAGAAAACAAAATTTCCTTCTAGATACTAGCTTTTGATCATAAACAAGCTTCTGTCCAAGTTTGGTACAAATCCAAAATAGTATAAAAAAGTTATTAAAATTTTAAAAAGTTTAACCATAGAGTGAATGTGTTGTTTTGCAACAAATCTTAGTCAATTTAAAAGTAAAATACGAAAAAATAGATTTATTTTTTTACAAAATTTCCTCCTAGATACTAGCTTTTGATCACAAACAAGCTTCTCTCCAAGTTTGGTACAAATCCAAAATTGTACAATAAAGTAATTAAAATTTTAAAAAGTTTAACCACAGAGTGAATGTGTTGTTTCCTAGCAGAAAATTTAAAAAGTAAAATATGGAAAAATGGATTTATTTCTTTACAAAATTTGCTTCTGGATACTATCTAATTATCATAAACAAGCTTCTGTCCAAGTTTGGTACCAACCCAGGATAGGTTAAGAAATTTATTAAAATTTTAAAAACTTTAACCACAGAGTGAATATAATATTTCCCAGCAGAAACACTAAGTCCATTTATAAGTAAAATACGGAAAAAATGGAATTTTATTTTTACAAAATTTACTTTTGGATACTATCTTATGATCATAAACAAGCTTCTGTCCAAGTTTGGTAGAAATCCAGGATAGTTTAAGAAAGTTATTAAAATTTCAAAAACTGTAACCACAGAGTGATTATTTGTGGACGCCGCCGCGGCCGACGGAATGTAGTATCGCTTAGTCTCGCTTTTTCGACTAAAATAAAAAAATAAACCTGACCTTCCTTTTGTGGTTTGGAACCTTCAGTTCTTGTGTTAAAAATTTATATGAGATCAGAACGCTTATACACAAAAAATTGTATGTGAACCAGGAAAAAATCTATTTTTGTTCACCCCTTTTTGCCCCTTTATTACTAAACAGCTAAGACAACAACCCAGAAAATTAATCCTAACCTTTCTATTCTGGTAAGAAACCATGTGCTAAAAAATAAATATCCATACACTAATACACAAAGAACTGTCTGTGAACCAGAAAATAATAAAAATCACTGCTCTTTTGCCCCTTATTCTAGAACAGCTACAATAACCCCAAAATTAAACCAAACCTTCCTATTGAAGCATGGAACTTTGTGCTAAATTTAAAGGAGATGCATACACTTATTGTCAATATTTTGTCTGAACCCTAATTATTGACTTCTAATCATTATTAGAAAAAACAATCAAAATTTTCTGTTTAAAGTATGGAACCTTGTGGTTCAATATGATAGAAATCTCTACTCTTATACACAAATTAATTTCCTGAAACATGAAAAATGCTAATTTGTAGGCCCTTTCATTACCAAACAGCTTTGCAATAACCTCTTACATAAATCCTAACATTCCGTTTGCTGTATTTAACTTTGTGCTAAAATTTAATAGAGATCCATACAATACTAGTAAAGTTATTTTCTGATATTTGTTTTTGGCCCCTTTCTGGTCCTTTATTACAATACAATCAACCCAAATTCAGTCCCAACCCTCCTTTTATGGTATGGAAACTTGTGCTAAAATTGCATACATATCCATACACTTCTTTAAAAGTTATTGCATGCATTTCCCCCCCAATTAATTTTCTTTGAACCAGTAAAACTGAACTTTTAACTTAAGTCTTTTAATTAAAAAACAGCTAGGACAATACCCCAAAAAAAACAATCCCTTGATCATCATTTAGTAGTATGAAACCTTGTGTTAAAATTTTATAGAGATACACTTATACTCAAGTTTAAAAAAAAAAGAAAAAAAGTTTTCAGATGTAGACATTAACACAAAAATATTTGCAGCTGTAATAAAATTATTCTTATTTTACTGATATAAGAACAGATGGGTGTTATCTGGACGCTTATAGGTACAACAAGTGAAACAAGAGGCTGTCACAACGACAGCAAACCGGATTTATTAATATTTATTTGTGTCACAATATCACAAGAACCATTACTGATGAATGGTGAAAGTGAAAATCGTCAATATCAAATTTGACCTCCATTTTGTCATCAGTATCAACATATTAAAATTTGAAAAGCTTAGATTGAATGGTTCATGAGTAAATGCAACAATGTGAATGGAAACACTATTTTACGATCTTTCAAGAACCATTACTCCTGATCAGTAAAAGTCAAAATCATCATTATTGAACTTGACCTCTTTTTTGTCATCAGTAACAACATATAAAAATTTCAAAAGCTTTGGTTGAATGGTACATTAAAAAATGCACGGACACGACTAGAAACACCATTTTTCAATCTTTCAAGAACCATAACTCCTGAACGGTAAAAGTCAAAATCGTCATTATTGAACTTGACCTCCATTTTGTCATCAGTAACAACATATTAAAATTTGGGAAGCATTGGTAGAACAGTTCATGCATAAATGCACGGACACGACTGGAAACTCCATTTTTCAATCTTTCAAGAACCATAACTCCTGAACAGTAAAAGTCAAAATCGTCATTATTGAACTTGACCTCCATTTTGTCATTAGTAACAACATATTAAAATTTGGAAAGCTATGATAGAACAGTTCATGCATAAATGCACGGACACGACTGGAAACTCCATTTTTCAATCTTTCAAGAACCATAGCTCCTGAATGGTAAATGTCAAAATCGCCATTATTGAACTTGACCTTCATTTAGTTGTCAGTAACAACATATTAAAATTTTAAAAGCTTTGGTTGAACCGTTCATGAGTTAATGCACGGACAACATTTGATTGCCGCCCGGCCGCCCGCCGTACATCCCAAATCAATAACCGACATTTTTGTCACAAAAATCCGGTTAAAAATGTGAGCTACTTCTCACTGATGCTACCCCCGCCCAAATATCTAGGTAAAAAGAAAGTTTTGAGTGATGAATTGGAAAATACATCACACAGTATAGCTGACTTATATAAACTCTGAAACCAAACTTCAGAAATCCTTGTATTGTAGTTTCTGAGAAAAATGTGACAAAAATTTTTAACTTGACTATCATGTGTAAATGATACAAGTGTTCTGTAAACAGGAAGTTGGTGAGTGATGAATCTGAAAACGCATCATGCGGTAAAGCAGTCTTTTATAAACCCTGAAACCAAATTTCCATTTGATTCAGTTCCTGAGAAAGTTGAGACAAAAAATATTCATGGGATGGACAGACAAATGGATGGACTGACAGACAAATAAACAGAGGTAAAACAGTATACTTCCAATTTTTAAAGCAGTGTATAATTAGTAAAACACTATTATCCCATGAGATACTCTCACTCCATTCACAATGTGTCACACAAAATGTAACATAAGCAAGATAACATTATAAATTACATATACATTTTGTACTGAAGAAATTATTAATATCAAATATATATGCATTTAAGAATCCATGGCTTATAAAAACTTGAAAAACACCTTTTAAAAGTGTTTGTTCTTGCCTTTGGTATATTCAGTGATTGCATGGATTCCATTTCCATTTGTTGGTAGGAAATTTGATTTGACAGATATTCTAGGACAGAACCATATACATAAGGCCTTATTGTAGATTAAATTATCATAGATATGAGTCAATTAAAGCCTTAAACAAAGTATTTTTGATATTTTTTACCATCAAAATATGAGGCTATTTTGACAGTTTTGCACTAATTGCATAAAGTATAAAGCCTTGATGCATGATGTATCAATAAAATTGAGAATGGAAATGGGGAATGTGTCAAAGAGACAACAAGCCGACCAAATAAAAAACAACAGCAGAGGGTCACCAACAGGGCTTCAATGTAGCGAGAAATTCCCACACCCAGAGGCGTCCTTCAGCTGGCCCCTAAACAAATATATACTAGTCCAGTGATAATGAACGCCATACTAATTTCCAAATTGTACACAAGAAACTAAAATTAAAATAATACAAGACTAACAAAGGAAAATACATTTTTTTGGGGTAACATATGGAATAATGTAATTGTGGTCATAATTTGAACATAGTTGACAGATTTTTCAAACACAGCTTCTCATTAGTTCAACTTTTTACATGGATCACTGAAGGGAAACTATTGAATTGTGATGATGTATCACCAGATTTCACTTATGGTGACTTGAGTAACACCGGTATCACTCAGATTACAATTCTACCTTGACAGGCAAGTTTGTATTTAGCCTATAAAATACTTATTTAGCCTTGAGAATTGAAAGGTCAGTTTATCCCATTCATACAATAGAAGTTGATAAATTTGGCTTCATGCCATTTACCTTGTCCAAAATTTGGTCACTTTATTGTTATTGTGATATTGTTAAAGTACAAAAGAACCCTATATTCTGACCAATACTTAAAACTTTGTGCATCTTGATTTAATTGTTAAAAATCTGTTAATGTTGGATTTTTGGGGTTATTTTCAGCCTTTTAATTGCATATTTCTTTACATGGTAGTTTTTTTTTCAGATATAAAAAAAACTATCTGCTTGACTTTATAGAAATAGACAATGCTTGCAGATTATCTATTACACTGTCTTGTTTTTTGTTTACACCAAATCTGACAGATTGTTATTTAGTTGCAAAATATTTGAAATGAGAGCTGAAATGTTTCTATCTTTAAATGTGCATTGAACAATGTTGAAGGTTAAAATAATCATAATGTGAACAAGAATGAAGAAAACATCTTGATCCCCCCAAAAAAACATCATCAACCAGGATATAATACATACATGTGATGGACTGTGAAACTCAGATCAGGAGGTTTTTTATCGACATAAATTTTGTCATAAATGTAACCGTATGATGTAGAAATTGTGTTTTTTCTTTAAATTTTCATCAAATTGTAATATGTTTATAGTACCCGTATTGCCTTTCTATTTGAATGAAAATAAAATATTAAGAAGAATCTGTTTCTTGTTTTTTTTTCTTTTTGATAATTGAGTGTTCACTGCTTGCAAATAAATCATTAATGTTGGATTTTTGAAATAATGATTCTAATGTTATCATAGCATGTGATTTATTGTATCCATTTCCTGAGGCTAATTTTTTAATTGATGTGAAAATATCTTATATCTATGTATTTACTTTAGCAATAGCTATTTGTATGTATTATCTAATCATTTTGGAAAACCATGCATTGACAAGGAAGCAAATAGATCCTGGTGATAATATTTTTGGTACATATGGTTTTAGTAAATCTAAAGGTATCAGGATTTGTTCTCATAATGTTAATAGGATTGAAAGTAAATATGATGAAATCAAACACACACTTATGTTTTCAAAAAACCCACCTGATGTAGTTGGCATGTGTGAAACATTTTTAACTAAAAACACCAAAGATAATGAATTACAAATACCTGGTTACTTATCTGAAAGAAAAGACAGAACTTCCCAGGGTGGGGGTGGTTTAATTGTTTATTTTTCTGAAAAAATAAAATTTTCAAGACAAAACAACATTGAAATAGGAGGTATTGAAACAATGTGGTTTGAGGTAAAACCAGATTATAAAAAATCATTTTTACTATGTTTTGTGTACAGACCTCCAAAGTCAACAATAGATTGGATTGATGATTTTGAAAAAGAACTAGGAATGGCAGTGACCATTAATTCAGATATTATATTATTGGGGGATTTTAATACGAATTTTAAAGCACCAAGCAAACCTCCTCAAAAATGGTTGAATGTTTTAGAAACATTCAATCTTCAACAATTGATTGTAGATGCTACAATGGTCACAAAGGATACCAGTACATTGATTGATCATATATATGTCAGTAATCTAGATGAGGTACAGGAATCACATGTCTGTAAATTAGCAATTAGTGACCATTATCCTATTTGTTTAACAAGGAAAGAAGTTAATAAAGACAAAAAGAATTCACACAGTACAATCACATACAGGAATTTCAAAAAATTTGATAAAAATGAATTTCTTTTAGACCTACAAAGTACACCTTTTTATAAAATTGAATTTGAAGACAACCCTTCTGTTTGTCTCCAATTATTTTATGATATGTTGAACAAAGTTTTAGATAAACATGCTCCTGTTGTTGAAAAGAGAGTTAAAAAGGATAGGCAACCTGATTGGTATAATAGTGAAATTATATATGCTAGGAACATGAGGGATAAATACAATGCACTTGGATTGTGGAGTGAATATAGATTTTGGAGAAATAAAACTAAACAAATAATAGAGAATTCAAAAAAGAACTATTATAAAAACATGGTAAAAGACTCTAAGGACTCAAAATCTTTATGGAAATGCCTTCATAGCTTGAATCCAAAGTTTAAAAAATCCCCACATGAGTTAGCTACAGATGAGAACAATACAACAACAAATGATAAAAAATCTATAGCAGATACTTTTAATACCTTTTTTACTTCCTGTGCTGAAGAACTAAGAGAGCAAAGGGACATTACATCTATTGACAAGGCAGATTTCAATAATCTAAGCAAATTTATTAAAAATCAATTAAAACAACAAAAACATGAGAAATTTACCATACCACCAATAAAGATAAATGAGCTATTTGATGAGTTAATTAAACTTGATGTAAATAAATCATCAGGAACTGATAATATTGGACCGCAAATCCTTAAAATAAGTGCTCCATGTATTGCCTCTCCTCTCACATATATATTCAACAGAATGATAGATACTGGTATCTACCCCTCATTACTGAAAAATGCTAAGGTAACACCAGTTTACAAAGATGGTGATAAGGTTTTAGCTACAAATTACAGGCCAATTTCTGTACTTCCATCTTTATCAAAAGTATTAGAAAGGCATGTCTCAAATAACATGTATAAGTACTTGTCTAAATTTAAACTTTTACATCCTACACAATCAGGTTTTAGGCCACATCATTCTTGTCAAACTGCACTTATTGATATTATTGACAAATGGCTGAAAGAAATGAATGATGGTAATCTTAACTTAGCAATACTGTTAGACTTTAAAAAGGCATTTGATCTTGTAGATCATGACATTCTTTGCTTAAAGCTTGCTATTTATGGATTCAGTGAGTCTGCAGTAGGTTTTTTCAGGTCATACCTAAGTAATAGAACACAGCAAGTAAACATTTGCAATGTTAATTCTGATAAAAAAGATGTGAAATTTGGTGTCCCCCAAGGATCTATTCTAGGTCCTCTATTATTTGTCTTATTTATAAATGACCTTCCCCTGTGCATTAAAAATTGTAAAACAGACTTGTATGCTGATGATACTACTCTTCATAAATCAGGGAAAAGTATAGAAAATTTACATGATGATGTTCAAGAAGATTTATGCAAAGTTGAAGAATGGTGCAAAATGAATAATATGTTCATCAATACCAAAAAAACTAAATGTTTGGTTACTGGAACAAGTCAGAAGTTATCAACCCAATCTTTTCAACCAAATTTAGTAATAAATTCAGAAACACTACAAAATTCATCATGTGAGAAATTATTAGGTGTTAAAATTGACAGCACACTTAGCTGGAAAAACCAAATTGATCAAATTTGTGCTAGCATTTCATCAAGAATATACCTTCTTTCTAAATTAAAGAAATTTTTAGATATTAATGCCAGGAAAGCATATTATAATGGGTATATTCTGCCTCTCATCGATTACTGCTGTATTATTTGGGGAGAATGTAAAAATGAAGGGATAGTAAGAATATTAAAACTTCAAAAAAGAGCAGCAAGATTAATTCTTGATGCAGACCCATTATCCCCATCAGCCCCCTTATTTAAAAAACTTGGTTGGATGACAGTAGAAAACAGAATCAAATACCATAAATATTTATTGCTATTTAAATGTATGCGGAAAGAAGCACCACAGTACCTAATTCAAAAGTTTCAACTTATATCTGTAAATAATCCGTATGCTTTAAGGGGTGTTACTCGAGGTAATTTGATAGTTCCAAAGCCAAAAACTGAACTGTTTAAAAAATCTTTTGCTTATTCTGGATCAGTTTTATGGAACGGACTACCTTATGAAATGCGTAAAGTGCAAAACACTTATTCTTTTAAACAAATTATAAAACAATACTTGAGACAGTCCCAATATTCAGTCTGAAATGATTGCAACTACATTGTATTACTCTTAGAATGTATGATTTTAATGATTTGTATATACTAGGTCTATTTACTACATGCGATATTTAACTGTTTTATATCTTTTAATCATGGTACATGTACACTGAACTATTATGTCTATACAATTGTGTTTATATGTTGTATGATTGCTTTTTTCTTTTATTATTACCATTTTGTTTTTACTTGTATTGCATACATGTATATGAGGGCCTCAGGGAAGATTAGTGATTGTAACTAACTGTGTTTACCCTCTTTAAATAAAGAATTTATTATTATTATTATTATTATTACATTTATTTATTTTATCTGTATAGATTTGTATTCATGTCTCCATCTCCTTATCATTAGTAACTGTATAGACAAATAAGAAAGAAATATGCTATACATGTATATTTGCAACATTAAGAAGAAAAGTAACAAACACTAACAATAGTATTGCATGGTTTTTAAGCATTATAAAAGTCATATTTTTAGAAAACTTAAAGACTCAAACATTGTAAAATGTTTTGCTATCTTTAGCTAATTCAATAGAATATTATATACTGACAAACTCTAGGAATTAAACTAAGAAGGATTTTTACTTAGTTTAACAAACATGTACATTTGGTGTATTCCCATTACAATAATTTAAACAGACTTATCATATAAACTTTAATTTAATCCTTGAAAAGAAGTCTAGATTGCTAAAATTATTTATAAATTTATATTTTTTTATTTGTTCCAAAACATTTAAATTCATTTAATTACCATCCTTTTATGATTATTTGATTAAAATATTATTCATTTATAGTTTTTTTTACAATTTACATTTTTAAAAGCAAAATAACTTAAAACAGGATAAATCAAAGGGAAGTAACCAAATACACAAAGTTTTTATAACACAACGGTAGTTAGCCAGAGGTAAACATCGTTGAATACCTGTATGTTTGACACACAAGCTGTCAAGTGAAGCCATATAATTATACTTCTTCTTTGATTTACAGGTAAAATTTAACACAGGTGTCAATTAAACCTCTACAGTAGTAACAAATTATCAAATATGGCGGCTGAAAATTTTCATTCATGAAATATTTCATACACAGGAGTTTTTTCTCCTAAACGGGAGGACGGGAGGAGACCCCTGAAAACGGGATTATTGTACTCCCGTCGGGAGATTCACATGTATGATTTATAACATTCCAAATATTAATTTATTATACTAATATCAGTTGAAATCTCAAGCCACTGTTTTGCATGTTAACAATGTACGTAGGTCATGTCCCAACAGAAAATCAATAAATATGACAGTGCAATGTACTCTTAGCACAAACACATAAGGTCACTGTGAAATAAACATATAGGGCAAGAAACAGTCAGTTATACCAAACCAGTTTGACTAGATGTCTAGTTTAAAACTAGTTTGACTAGATGTGTCCTATATTTTGACAATGTAAATGACATGGGGACCTGCATGGGATTTTTTAATATCTGTATTCTTTAAATTTTTAGGGCATTTTCTTTTAATAGCCTTAAAAATAACTCTCATTCTGTAAAATTCTCATGAAAAGGATTTTACTATTTAGTCTTTCTGTTAACAAGATTATTTATCAATTCTGTACATTGATCATTATATTATCAGTATTGCATTTCAGTTACCTAAGTTACCTTTTTATTTTGCACAGTTATTCTTTAGACTTTTGCATCACATTAAATTTTTCTTTATTCTTTATTTTGTTGTTCATTTTTTCTATTCTCTATTTAATTTTTGCTATTACATGTATTCTCTATTCTGTAAACCCCATTCTGACCCTCATAGGTAAACTTCTATTGTATGAATGGGATAAACTGACCTTTCAATTCTCAAGGCTAAATAAGTATTTTATAGGCTAAATATAAACTTACCTATCAAGGTAGAATTGTAATCTGAGTGATACCAGTGTTACTCAAGTCACCATAACAATGAACACACAATACTTACATCATTTGTTTTTAGGATTTTTGACTTGGGAATCATTACTGGATCAACATTAGAACCTATTAACATAAAAGAAAGAAATATTTTATTTAAATATTAAAAAAAGGGACATGAAAATGTCAAACATGTCACTTCAAAATTTAAACCAAAGTAGAATCTCAAGGACACAGATCCCTGCTTGCATAAAACTTTATAAAGGACATAAAACTTATGGGTACTTCACATATAACATCCTTGTTTTTATATAGATGTTGTTTACTGTGCTTGGAAATTAAGAAACATTCTGGTAAACTTATCAAATCTTTATATATAGGCTTATTCTAAAAGGTTACCATTTCAACATTGTCATTAGATCTTTGAATATTGTTTTCATTGGTATTTATATTGATTTTGTTATCAGTAAATTAAAAGCAAACTGCCAATACCTATATCTTGGAATTGTTTTTCTCTGACTATTTTGTTGATGTTGGGAGGTACAAGTACACTTAGTATAAATCTGAAAGTACTCACAGTAACTGACAGCTTGTCATGATAAAACTAAATACTTATTATCAAATCAATATCTTCAAGAATGACAAACAAATCTACCACTAAATTCCTCAAACAATTTAAAATAGAAAAGTAAAGGAATCCAAAATGTCATTTTGTCTCTTAAAAATCTTTTAAAAATTGAGTTATTTCCTTTTGAACAGAAATATACTTATTAATAAATATTTCATTAAAAATTATTCTAGGGAAAGGGGACTTATAAAAGAGGAATGTGTCCATGGGACTCAGTTGATGCATTTAACATTATAAAAAGATATATTTGGCAGCTTTTTGTTCAAGGTTATTGTTGTTTTTTTAGAAATTGTTTAACAACTCACAGAGGTATACTACTGTTGCCTTCATTTATTCACCCCTTATTTTATTTTATTGATTTTTTATTTACATTGTATCATAGATCAAATTTATTTGTTCAGTGTATGATATGTGTTAATATGTCTTTTGATTGAGTTAAGCCATTTCAATTGATATTTTAAAGTGTGTCTTCTATGTTGTGTTGTTTCAGGTAAGGGGAGGTTGGAACCTATTTAAATGTTTAAACCCGCTGTAATTGATTGCACCTGTCCAAAGTCAGGAATCTGAAGTTCAGTAGTTGTCGTTTGTTGATGTGGCACATAAGTTTTTTCTCGTTTTTTGTTTTTTATATAGATTAGACCGTTGGTTTATCCATTCATATGGTTTATACACTTGTCATTTTTAGGGTCCTTTATAGCTTCCTCTACAGTGTGAGCCAAGGCTCTGTGTTGAAGCCAAGGCTCTGTGTTGATCTATAATGGTTTACTTTTACAAATTGTGACTTGGATGGAGAGTTGTCTCATTGGCACGCATACCACATCTTCCTATATCTAATAACTCAAGAATTGTAAATGTGCACTACCCAAATTTGTACTTGATCTGAGTTTTGTGGTAATATACACTGTGTATATGTTTCATAACATTCAGTTGAGGAAATTCAACATTTTTTCCATTTGTATAGGAGCATAACTCTAGAACAGTACAAGTGACACCACCAAAATTCTGACTTGATCTAAGCTTTGTGTTAATAAGTATTGGGCATATGTTTCACAACATTTGGTTGATTCTAACTAAAGTAGAGAACAACCAGATGCTCCGCAGGGCGCAGCTTTATACGACCGCATAGGTTGAACCCTGAACGGTTGGGGCAAGTATTGACACAACATTTAAGCTGGATTCAGCTCTAAATTTGGATTGTGATTAAATAGTTGACACAGCATAGGTTTTGGACACAGAATGAATGTGGTCTAATGAACTTAAAATAATTTTTTTGTCTTTGAGCAATCACTATGCTGTTGAATATTAATCCTCTCAAAAAAATGTTTAAAGAAATTTTCTTTTTATTTATGAAATCTGAAATGAGAAAAATTAACCCCCCCCCCCCCCCCCATGTATGTGAAGTTAGCAGCAGGTTCGTTATTCGATATTCAATATCCAACCGGCTGCTAGCAGTCGGTTGGCTATTCAAAATTAAGTTGAAATCATAAGAAAAAAAATCTTAATATTATAACATTAAAAGCATGATTTTCATAGTTAAGAGGACTGATAAGATACGTAGGAAATTGTTTCATGACCTCTTCAAGCTGTCGTAAATTCTCGTTGCTCTCGAATATAAACCCTTTTTTAACTTGCATATTTGCCTTTATGTAATAGATTGTTGTCAATAAAAAACTTTAAAGATGTACTTTTATACATGATATTTTTTATAACAAAAAGAAAAATCAAAAACTCTGGAAAACATTTAGGAATATAAATAGAAATATTTATGGAAAGCCGAAAAAGAAATATATAGTGAAAACCTACCTGAGACTGGTTAAATGAAGGCGACCCCCCTGGTCTTTCAATGTTCAAAAAATTTAATTAAATCATAGACTCTGTATATATAAAGGTTGTATTAGAAGGATTTCCCAGAACAACGTCAGATTCGATATCTATGGAGGGCATATATTGTCACTTTTCGGCTAAAAACTATCAAAATTTTAGGACAAAGGAGGCTCTCACCATTGCCCTGTGCCCTTTGTCCTGATATTTTGACAATATTTAGCTGAAAAGTGACAATCTAAGCCCTCCGTAGATATCGAAGATGACATTATTCTCAGAAATCCTATTGATACAATCTTTATATATACAGAGTTTGTGAATTCGTCCAGTTTTATGTACATTGAAAGAACAGGGGGTCTGACCGTCATTTTAGCGGTCTCAGGTAGGTTTTCGCTATATATTTTGAATATCCAACTGGCACTTTGGGCCCTCTGTAAACATAGAAGACAGGAAGTGTACCCAAATTCCTTTTAGTCTCGTTTGTATCTACCTTTTTCACTAACTGTTTGCTTAATATTAGGAAGATGGAGAGATCAGGGGCTCTCACCATTGCCCTGTGTCCTTTGTCCTGAAATTTTGATAATTTTTAGCTGAAGTGACAATATAAGCCCTCCGTAGATATCAAGATGACATTATTCTCGGAAATCCTTCGATAAAATCTTTATATATATATATATATATACAGAGTCTATGAATTCGTCCAGTTTTATGTACATTGAAAGAACAGGGGGTCTGATCGTCATTTAAGCGGTTTCAGGTAGGTTTATGCTATATATTTTGAATATTCAACTGCCACTTTGGGTCCTCTGTAAGCATAGAAGACAGGAAGTGTACCCAAATTCCAATTAGTGTCGTTTGTATCTACTTATTCACTAACTGTTTGCTTATATTAGGAAGATTGAGAGATCAGGGGCTCTCACCATTGCCCTGTACCCTTTGTCCTGAAATTTTGATAATTTTTTGCTGAAAAGTGACAATCTAAGCCCTCCGTAGATATCGAAGATGACATTATTCTCGAAAATCCTTTTGATACAATCTTTATGTAGATAGAGTCTATGAATTCGTTTAGTTTATGTACATTGAAAGAACAGGGGGTCTGACCGTCATTTAAGCGGTCTCAGGTAGGTTTTCGCTATATATTTTGAATATCCAACTGGCACTTTGGGCCCTCCGTAAACATAGAAGACAGGAAGTGTAACCAAATTACTTTTAGTCTCGTTTGTATCTACCTATTCACTAACTGTCTGCTGAATATTACGCAGATTAAGAGATCAGGAGGTTCTCACCATTGCCCTGTGCCCTTTGTCCTGAAATTTTGACATTTTTTAGATGAAAAGTGACAATCTAAGCCCTCCGTAGATATCGAAGATGACATTATTCTCGGAAATCCTTTTGATACAATCTTTGTATATACAGAGTCTATGAATTCGTCCAGTATTATGTACATTGAAAGAACAAGGGGGTCTGACCGTTATTCAAGCGGTCTCAGGTAGGTTTACACTATATATTTCTGTTTCTTGGGCATTCCATATTTATTTCTATTTATATTTGTAAATGTTTCAAGAGTCTTCGGGTTTTGTTTTTGTTTTAAGAAATATAAGTTTTTGATTTCGTTTTATTGATAAAAACCTATATATCATAAAGACAAATATGCAACTTACATAAGCATTGTAAAGGGTTTATATTCGAGGACAAATTGAGTTTAAGACAACTTGATGGGGTCATAAAACGTATGTTTTCGCTCCTTTGAACTATGAAAATCATGCTTTTAATGTTATCAAACATTATATTTTTTTATGATTTTCAAATAAATTTGAATATCCAACCGACTGCTAGCAGCCGGTTGGATATTGAATATCGAATATCGAATAACGAACCGGCTGCTAACTTCACATCCATCCCCCCCCCCCCCCCCCCCCATTTTTTTTTCACATCCCACTTTCCCTTTTTTCAAAACTGATCTCAATTCAAATTTCTAATGGAGTTTGCAACAATAACTACTCATTTAAATACATCATAAAATATCAAAATGTAACAAAAAGTGCTTGTTATCACTGAATGGTAAAGAGTGTTTTAATTTATCAGTTGGTAGTCAAAGTGAATATACATTGTGCATTGTATAAAACAATGATTTAAGTTGATTCAACTACTATTCTGGACAAAGAAAAATAACTCCAATCAATTGAAAATTTCTTGCTATTGCACAATATTGTGCAATTAGATATTTCTTGCTATTGCGCAATACTGTGCAATTGAAAATATTTGCTATTGCACAATACTGTGCAATTGAAGATTTCTTGCTATTGCACAATACTGTGCAATTGAACATTTTTTGCTATTGCACAATACTGTGCAATTGAAGATTTCTTGCTATTGCTGAATACTGTGCAATTGAAAATTTCTTGTTATTGCACAATACTTAATATAATAATTTTGGATCCTGATTTGAACCAATTTGAAAACTGGGCCCATAATCAAAAATCTAAGTACATGATTAAATTCAGCATATCAAAAAAGCCAAAGAATTCAATTTTTATTAAAATCAAACTTAGTTTAATTTTGGACCCTTTGGTATTTAATGTAGACCAATTTGAAAACGGGACTAAAAATTAAGAATCTACATACACAGTTAGATTTGGCATATCAAAGAACCCCAATTATTCAATTTTTGATGAAATCAAACAAAGTTTAATTTTGGACCCCGATTTGGACCAACTTGAAAATGGGGCCAATAATCCAAAATCTAAGTACATTTTTAGATTCAGCATATCAAAGAACCCCAAGGATTCAATTTTTGTTAAAATCAAACTTAGTTTAATTTTGGACCCTTTGGACCTTAATGTAGACCAATTGGAAAACGGGACCAAAAATTAAGAATCTACATACACAGTTAGATCCGGCATATCAAAGAACCCCAATTATTCAATTTTTGATGAAATCAAACAAAGTTCAATTTTGGACCCTTTGGGCCCCTTATTCCTAAAAACCTGTTGGGACCAAAACTCCCAAAATCAAACCCAACCTTCCTTTAATGGTCATAAACCTTGTGTTTAAATTTCAAAGATTTCTATTTACTTATACTAAAGTTATGGTGCGAAAACCAAGAATAATGCTTACTTGGGCCCCTTTTTGGCCCCTTATTCCTACTGTTCAGATCTCAACTCCCAAAATCAATCCCAACCTTCCTTTTGTGGTCATAAACCTTGTGTTAAAATTTCATTGATTTCTATTTACTTATACTAAAGCTATTGTGCGAAAACCAAGAATAATGCTTATTTGGGCCCTTTTTTGGCCCCTAATTCCTAAACTGTTTGAACTAAAACTCCCAAAATCAATCCCAACCTTCCTTTTGTGGTCATAAACCTTGTGTTTAAATTTCAAAGATTTCTATTTACTTATACTAAAGTTATGGTGCGAAAACCAAGAATAATGCTTACTTGGGCCCCTTTTTGGCCCCTAATTCCTACTGTTCAGATCTCAACTCCCAAAATCAATCCCAACCTTCCTTTTGTGGTCATAAACCTTGTGTTAAAATTTCATTGATTTCTATTTACTTATACTAAAGCTATTGTGCGAAAACCAAGAATAATGCTTATTTGGGCCCTTTTTTGGCCCCTAATTCCTAAACTGTTTGAACTAAAACTCCCAAAATCAATCCCAACCTTCCTTTTGTGGTCATAAACCTTGTGTTTAAATTTCAAAGATTTCTATTTACTTATACTAAAGTTATGGTGCGAAAACCAAGAATAATGCTTACTTGGGCCCCTTTTTGGCCCCTAACTCCTACTGTTCAGATCTCAACTCCCAAAATCAATCCCAACCTTCCTTTTGTGGTCATAAACCTTGTGTTAAAATTTCATTGATTTCTATTTACTTTTACTAAAGCTATTGTGCGAAAACCAAGAATAATGCTTATTTGGGCCCTTTTTTGGCCCCTAATTCCTAAACTGTTTGAACTAAAACTCCCAAAATCAATCCCAACCTTCCTTTTGTGGTCATAAACCTTGTGTTTAAATTTCAAAGATTTCTATTTACTTATACTAAAGTTATGGTGCGAAAACCAAGAATAATGCTTACTTGGGCCCCTTTTTGGCCCCTAATTCCTACTGTTCAGATCTCAACTCCCAAAATCAATCCCAACCTTCCTTTTGTGGTCATAAACCTTGTGTTAAAATTTCATTGATTTCTATTTACTTATACTAAAGCTATTGTGCGAAAACCAAGAATAATGCTTATTTGGGCCCTTTTTTGGCCCCTAATTCCTAAACTGTTTGAACTAAAACTCCCAAAATCAATCCCAACCTTCCTTTTGTGGTCATAAACCTTGTGTTTAAATTTCAAAGATTTCTATTTACTTATACTAAAGTTATGGTGCGAAAACCAAGAATAATGCTTACTTGGGCCCCTTTTTGGCCCCTAACTCCTACTGTTCAGATCTCAACTCCCAAAATCAATCCCAACCTTCCTTTTGTGGTCATAAACCTTGTGTTAAAATTTCATTGATTTCTATTTACTTTTACTAAAGCTATTGTGCGAAAACCAAGAATAATGCTTATTTGGGCCCTTTTTTGGCCCCTAATTCCTAAACTGTTTGAACTAAAACTCCCAAAATCAATCCCAACCTTCCTTTTGTGGTCATAAACCTTGTGTTTAAATTTCAAAGATTTCTATTTACTTATACTAAAGTTATGGTGCGAAAACCAAGAATAATGCTTACTTGGGCCCCTTTTTGGCCCCTAATTCCTACTGTTCAGATCTCAACTCCCAAAATCAATCCCAACCTTCCTTTTGTGGTCATAAACCTTGTGTTAAAATTTCATTGATTTCTATTTACTTATACTAAAGCTATTGTGCGAAAACCAAGAATAATGCTTATTTGGGCCCTTTTTTGGCCCCTAATTCCTAAACTGTTTGAACTAAAACTCCCAAAATCAATCCCAACCTTCCTTTTGTGGTCATAAACCTTGTGTTTAAATTTCAAAGATTTCTATTTACTTATACTAAAGTTATGGTGCGAAAACCAAGAATAATGCTTACTTGGGCCCCTTTTTGGCCCCTAATTCCTACTGTTCAGATCTCAACTCCCAAAATCAATCCCAACCTTCCTTTTGTGGTCATAAACCTTGTGTTAAAATTTCATTGATTTCTATTTACTTATACTAAAGCTATTGTGCGAAAACCAAGAATAATGCTTATTTGGGCCCTTTTTTGGCCCCTAATTCCTAAACTGTTTGAACTAAAACTCCCAAAATCAATCCCAACCTTCCTTTTGTGGTCATAAACCTTGTGTTAAAATTTCATTGATTTCTATTTACTTATACTAAAGCTATTGTGCGAAAACCAAGAATAATGCTTATTTGGGCCCTTTTTTGGCCCCTAATTCCTAAACTGTTTGAACTAAAACTCCCAAAATCAATCCCAACCTTCCTTTTGTGGTCATAAACCTTGTGTTTAAATTTCAAAGATTTCTATTTACTTATACTAAAGCTATTGTGCGAAAACCAAGAATAATGCTTATTTGGGCCCTTTTTTGGCCCCTAATTCCTAAACTGTTTGAACTAAAACTCCCAAAATCAATCCCAACCTTCCTTTTGTGGTCTTAAACCTTGTGTTTAAATTTCAAAGATTTCTATTTACTTATACTAAAGTTATGGTGCGAAAACCAAGAATAATGCTTACTTGGGCCCCTTTTTGGCCCCTAATTCCTACTGTTCAGATCTCAACTCCCAAAATCAATCCCAACCTTCCTTTTGTGGTCATAAACCTTGTGTTAAAATTTCATTGATTTCTATTTACTTATACTAAAGCTATTGTGCGAAAACCAAGAATAATGCTTATTTGGGCCCTTTTTTGGCCCCTAATTCCTAAACTGTTTGAACTAAAACTCCCAAAATCAATCCCAACCTTCCTTTTGTGGTCATAAACCTTGTGTCAAAATTTCATAGATTTCTATTTACTTAAACTAAAGTTATAGTGCGAAAACCAAGAAAATGCTTATTGGGCCCTTTTTGGCCCCTTATTCCTAAAATTTTGGGACCAAAACTCCCAAAATCAATCCCAACCTTCCTTTTGTGGTTATAAACCTTGTGTTGAAATTTCATAGATTTCTATTCACTTTTACTAAAGTAAGAGTGCGAAAACTAAAAGTATTCGGACGACGACGACGACGCAAGACGACAATGACGCCAACGTGATAGCAATATACGACGAAAAATTAAAATTTTTGCGGTCGTATAACAATATACGACGAAAAATTAAAATTTTTGCGGTCGTAAAAAAACTAATACTTCAGCAATTGTTTCCAATACTGTTTACTCACAGTACATATATATATATATTGCATTAGTCATTACATTTAAATGTAGAACAAATAATTACCTTCAATTGGAGTCCTTTCATCCATTTTCACTAACTCAAACACTGTATTTTGTTTTTTGTCATAACATACATTATTTTCTGCATCATAAATCCATATACCTTCTTTGTGTGGGAATTCTGTTTTAGTTTGACCTTTCTGAGTAGAAAATGCAATGCTCTTGCAGACTTCTTCTGAAAGAGGGATATATTCAATTCCTGTCTTTTTATTCTTCTTTAAAGCCCATCTTTGCTGTTGCTGGTTACCTAATTTGTGTTTCTGAGGCAATGATAATTCCTATAAAACAAAAAGCTTTTACATAGTTTAATATGTCCAGTAGTTATATAAAGCTGTATGACTAAAATTTGTGAACACCAACATGAAAGACATGATCAGATGTCTATTGTGTATTGCAACTTAAGAGCTTGTCTGTTCTTCTGTGCTGTCATAACATTATCTTCCTATAAACAAGGGTTAAGATCACTTTCTATACCTGTTTCCCATGAGAGAGCTGCACAGGGATTACACTTCTGATTACACACTGAATATGTAACAAACAACTATGCCAAACGTGCTTTATGAAAATTGTAAAAAAATTGATTTTAAAGGACAACAATGACTCCTTCAGTGGTCAATTGACCATTTTGGTCATGCTGACTTAATTGTTGGACTTACTTTGGTGTACATTATTACTGTTTACAGTTTATCTCTATCTTTAATAATATTGACGATAATAACTCAAAACTGTAAAATTTTCTTAAAATTACCAATTCAGGGGTAGCAACCCAACAACAGATTGCCTGATTGGATTCAAAATTCAAGGGCAGATAGATCTTGATATTATGAAATTGTTTATCCACGTCACATTTGCTGTAAAAGCTTTTGTTTCAGAGATATGATCCAAAAACTGAATTTTACCCTATGAACTATTTTTGACATGTCAGCCATCTTGGTTTGGGGGCAGGGTCATCATATAGATTTTTTAAACTACATACCCTAATGATGATTGCAGACAAGTTTGTTAAATTTGTCTCAGTAGTTTCAGAGAAAAGATTACAAAAATTTATGAAAAAATGTAAAAAATTGACAATAAAAGCTTAAGGGCAATAACTCCTTAAAGGGTCAACTGACCATTTTGGTTATGTTAACTTTTTTGTAGATCTTACTTTGCTGAACATTATTACTGTTTACAGTTTATCTCTATCTCTAATAATATTCAAGAAAATAACCAAAATCTGCAAAATTTCCTTAAAATTACTAATTTGGGGGCAGCAACCCATTAAGGTGTCATACCACCAATTACTCCCTCAAATTTAGAATGTATGTGAAAGTAGGCCTACTCAGACAAAAAATAGTGCATTTGATGTCATTGTTCACCTTAACTAACCAACAAATTTGCAGAAATGAAACTTTTGTTGAAAGAGAAATATATTAAGACCAGTTTGAGCCAAAATTTACCTGTCTGAGTTTGCATTAAAAATTGAGGATTAATGCGCTCCATAGTATACTAATTTAAGATTTCCAGAAAACCAGGGGTTATTTTTAGTGGTACCTCCTTTCGGAAGCTCTCTTCTTTCTTATATGATTTTGAATGTATGTTGAAAATTGGCATGCAGAAAGGTGACACCTGTACTATTCAGGATATACCTAGTTTCTATGAAGTTAAACTTAAGGTAAAATATTTAGAAAGCTGTGAAAATTGCAAAATTTGGTTGAACAGATAGGGACTTTTAATTGGTGGTATGACACCTTAACAGGTTGTCTGATTCGTCTGAAAATTTCAGGGCAGATAGATGTTAACCTGATAAACACATTTACTCCTTGTCAGATTTGCTCTAAATGCTTTGGTTTCAGAGATTATTAGCCAAAATCTACATTTTACCCCTATGTTCTTTTTTTTAGCCATGGTGGGCATCTTGGTTGGTTGGCCGGGTCATCGGACACATTTGTTAAACTAGATACCCCAATGATGATTGTGGCCAAGTTTGGTTAATTTTGGCCCAGTTGTTTCAGAGGAGAAGATTTTTGTAAAAGTTAACGACTCTGGATGACGCCGGATGACGCCGGACACCAAGTAATGCCATGTGAGCTAAAAAGTAGCCAATAAAGAAACACACAGCAGTTGAAGTCAGTTTAAAAGAAGTCTGAGTCTGATGTCAGAATAGGTTACAAAAGAAACTAAAGGAAAATGATAATGATACATAAACAAACAAAGGACTACTAGCAGTTACTGAAATGCCAGCTCCAGAAACTGATAGAAGATTATGTATTCATCATATGAAAACTAAGCACATTCCCTCCCGTTAGGGATTTAGTATCATACCATCATAAAATATATGAGAGGAACATAATCTGTATCATGCAAACAACTCGTTTTAGAATAAATGTATATAGATATACGAAGATGTGGAATGAGTGCCAATGAGACAACTCTCCATCCAAGACACAATTTGTAAAAGTAGACCATTAAAGGTCAAAGTACGGTCTATATTATAATAGAGAGACACTGAATAAATAAAGTTGAAAAGTTGAAATTATTGTGCTGAATTTTTCTTCTTCTTTTTTGTCTCATTGGTATAGTTTAAAAGACAACTGTAATTCGACTGCTATGTTCTATATTTATACATGGTGGCCATGTTGGTTGATCAACTTGGACAAAAATAACAATTATCATAGTCAACATCCTATAGATAAAGCAGAAAAACTTTGCTGTTGTTTTTTCTATGGTCGGGTTGTTGTCTCTTTGACACATTCCCCATTTCCATTCTCAATTTTATTTTGGTTTTAATCCATTTAGAAGTTCAGAGAAGATTTGTAATAAAACCATTACAGTTGACAGAAGGCAGGGAAGCATGTTTGGGCACAGACCTTCTTATTCAAGAAACTTGTTATTTCCTTTTTAGCTGCATTGACTTTATCCTGGTTTCCTGTTATGGTAACCATGTAATTTGTTCGCTGACTTTGTGGTATAGTTTTAATCCATGCTGTGGAGCCTCTGTGTCTTTTAATGCCTTTTAAAGAAAATCAAACAAGAAAGTATTAGTAGTCATGCTATAAATCATACCACCACTCATAACTAAGAGCCTGTTTCGCTCACCTTGGTCTATGTGCATACATGTATTAAACAAAGGACACAGATGGATTCATGACAAAATTGTGTTTTGATGATGGTGATGTTTTTATAGATCTTACTTTACTGAACATTCTTGCTACTTACAATTTTCTTTATCTATAATAAACTTGGCCCTTTTGTTTCAGAGGAAAATATTTTGTTAAAATTTACAAAAATTTACAAAATTAATGAAAATTTAAAAAAATTGACTATAAAGGGCAATAACTCCTTAAGGGGTCAACTGACCATTTTGGTCATGTTGACTTATTTGTAGATCTTACTCTGGTGAACATTATTGATGTTTACAGTTTATCTCTATCTAAAATAGTATTCAAGATAATAACCAAAATATCTTTAAAAATTACCGATTGGGGGGCAGCAACTCAACAACCTGTTGTCCAATTCATCTGAAAATTTCAGGGCAGATAAATATTGACTTGCCAAACAAACTAACCCCTTTCCAGATGGGCTCTCAATACTTTGGTGTCAGAGTTATAAGCCAAAATCTACATTTTACCCCTATGTTCTATTTTTAGCCATGGCAGCCATCTTGGTTGGTTGGCTGTCACCGTACACATTTTTTAAACAAGATACCCTAATAATGATTGTGGCTAAGTTTGGTTAAATTTGGCCCAGTAGTTTCAGAGAAGATTTCTGTAAAAGTTAACGATGACGACGGACGACAGACGACGATGGACGCCAAGTGATGAGAAAAGCTCACTTGGCCCTTTGGGCCAGCTAGGTGAGCTAAAAATAGGTAAACAATAATAAGTTGTCTGACAGATCTAAAAATAGTTACAAATCCAACTCTGTCATGCTGATGACCTTATATTAATTCTTTCTGTTTAATGCTAGTGGAAAATTTGTGTGAGGAAAAACTTTAGGATCATTAGACATTTTGAAAATCTGTAAAAAAGTATGTGTTTGATAGATCTGAAAAATGCATTGAAGAAGCAGTTTATATGTTTTTCCTAAAGAATATTATAAAAAACTATGATACATGTAAGAATGCTACAATTTTAAAAGAAAAGTCACAAAGACTTACCTGCTTTTTTCTTAAAATATTCAATAAATCCACCTTTCTCTTCACCTTTTGGTGGTTTTGTAAGAAGAGAATTTAACTGAGATTCTTCAACAAAAATCTTTACTACTTCTAAGTAGCCTCTGTCAGACTCGTCACGAAATATTTTCTCTTTTACTGTTTTCAGGAAACTTTCTGGATCCTTTTGTTTTTCTAAAAGATGGCAATAAATGACAAAAATTAAAGTATAAAAAAAAACAGGTTACCAATCAAAACATTATTACTTTTAACAGATATTTAATTCAATTGCTCATTCCAACAGAAAATGGCTGCATATGTTACATCTTGACAGCACAGGTCATTTGTGTCCTACTACCAGAACTTAACAGGATAAACTTTAAACAGTTTGAGCTTTTTTATAGCTGACAATAGATATACACGAGTTTTGTTCATTGTTGAAAGCTGCACAGTACCCTTTACATACATAAATTACAAACATAAGCTGTAAGTGGACTCTGGGGATAACATTTCCTTATTTTGTGTTGAATCTTTTTGAAAAGGCAGTAAAAAGATCATGTAATTTGGGAAAATGTCAAATCTATAAAGACAGCTATCCTATGAGTAAATTTTATTGAATAACACATACAGAGGCAATCAGAATGACAGCAAACATTGGCAAACTGGATCTTCCTGCAGAGGTAAAACCCTGAACAGTTGAGCAAGTAATAATGGACACAACATTTAAACTTAAAACAGTTCTGAATTTGGATTGTGATTGAGTATTTGACACAAACAAATGTGATCAAAGAACTAAAATATTTGAAATAGGACATTTATGGTACCGATTTACTTTAGTCCAATATCCAAAATCTAAATACATTATTAGAATCAGCATATCAAAGAACCCCAATGATTCAAATTTTGGTGAAATCAAACAAAAGTATATTTAAAGACCTCATTGTGGTATTATGTTATTAATAATGCAAATAAGCTACATTGACGACCCATTGGTGGCTTTCCGCTGTTGTCTGCTCTATGGTCGGGCTGCTGTCACTTTAACCATTCCCCATTTCCTTTCTCAATTTTATTTATGTTAATGAACAGACACTGGTTGGAAGCAGTACATCCCAAAATCTGAATATCCAATTTTCTTTTGAAAATCCTGATAAAAACTGGTTTAAAAATGAATTTGTATACATGTAATGCAACCATGAAAAATAAATATGTCTCTCCTTTTTATAATTTTGATTATATGCAAATGTTGAAATCAAAATAGCAATACTTTAACATCTTACACAAGTTATGAAAATATTCAAAGTCAATGAACCATGACTGAGTTACATGGCTAAACAATCTCCATGTAAATGAGATCGGCCAATGCTTATACAACTGAATACCAATTAACATTGGCCTAACACTAATGGCCCCCTTGAATTGACCTAATCATAAACTAAAACATGATAACTCAAAAAAAAATTCAAAGTCAATAGACCATGACTAAGGGGGCGAAGGCAAATTATCTCCATGGAAATGAGATATGCCGATGCTTATACAACTACATACCAAATACCGTTGACCTACCACTTGTGGTTCCCCATAAACTGACCTAATCACAAACTAATACAAGTAAAATAAGCAAAAGTTTCAAAGTCAATAGACCATGACTGTGGGGCAGGGCCATATAATCTCCATGGAAAAGAGATGTGCCAATGTTTATACAACTGCATACTAAATATCATTGACCTACCACTAATGGCCCCCTTGAATTGGCCTAATCACAAACTAAAACATGATAACTCAGAAAAATTTTCAAAGTCAATAGACCATGACTAAGGGGGCGGAGGCAAATTATCTCCATGTAAATGAGATGTGCCAATGCTTATACATCTGAATACCAATTAACATTGGCCTAACACTAATGGCCCTCCTTGAATTGACCTAATCATAAACTAAAACATGATAACTCAGAAAAATTTTCAAAGTCAATAGACCATGACTAAGGGAGCAGAGGCAAATTATCTCCATGGAAATGATATATGCCGATGCTTACACAACTACATACCAAATATCATTGACCTACCACTTGTGGTTCACCATAAACTAGACCTAATCACAAACTTATACAGTGTTGACCCTGTTGCCGGAAACAGCATATGTATGTCTCACTTTTTGACTCTGTCAATCAAGACAAAAATAATATCATATTGTGTAAACTTAACAACATTTTGCACAGACATGAGAGTACAAACAACTTTCATTGAAATACTGATAAAAAAATGATATTTAACACAAAAGTAATAGAATTGACCAACCTACATCTTCCAGATTGCAATTGGCAAATAAGTTATTTCACAATACTTACTATCAAACACGAGTGATAATTCAGTAACTCTGTATTTTTCGACCCACATGAGAATATGTTCAAGTCCACTATCATAAGTTGGAAAAGTTGATAGTTTTCCTTGCAAACTACCATTTGCCTTCAATTTCAATTCTGGTTCTGAAAAAGAAAATGCATTGTACATGACAAATTTCCATATTTCTCACCTTATCGACAAAAATTTGTTCCCCACAAATAAAAGTACTTTCACAGTATATCTATCATTCTGACACTGTGTATATCATAAACAAGAATGTGTCCTAAGTACATGGATGATTATATGGAAAATTGCATTATTTGTTAGTGCTCTCATGTGTTCAATTATTGCCAGAATATTACAAAATCAAAGGGTCATAAATCATTTAAAAATAATAGGTCTGCACTGAAATTCAAACTTATGATTAAAGTTTCATAAAAATCTTTCAAGAGATGTACATGTTAGAGCACTTACAAGACTGGACAGAAGACTGGCACATAGTATTTCTATGATTCTTGAAGTTCATAAGCATGCAATAAACAATCCTTTAATGATATGTAATTTGAGGATCATATATTAAAGATTCATAACAAGTGTAAATAAATGGAGAATGTGTCCATGGGACACAGATTATGCCCCTACTTGCATATAACAGTGAAAGTGACACAACCCAATTTCAAACCTAATCTGTGTAATGTGGTTACAAATAAACATTAATGTGTATAAAGTTTCATAACATTTAGTTGAGGCAAACAAACTAAAGTTTTAAGTAAGAGAAAAGAAACTTATTTTGGGACGTATTGACAGAAAGGTAACACTTAATGCCCCTTCTTATGTAGAAGGCGCATACAAACCTGCATTAAAGATTTAGATTAATAGTATATATATTTCTTAACACTTACAAGAAATTCTTTGCATTTAAGAATAAGGAAAATAATCCAATGGCATAAGTAACAAGAGTGCATATGCTGAAATGTCTCGCCTTCTTTACTAATAACTGATATTATGTTGATAGTCCTAAATATAAAGCTTTACTACAACTATCACATAACTTATCGTGAAAACTAAACATTGATCAATGAAACATGAAAATGAGGTCAAGATCAGATGAACCATACCAGACAGGCATATGTACAGCTTACAATCCTTCCATACAACAAATACAAATGACCAATTGCTTATAGTTTAAGAATAAACTGTTATCACAGAGATATGTCTCGCCTGTTTGTAATTTTACTGGTATGCAAATGTTGAAATCAAAATAGCAATCTTACACAAGTTATGCAAATATTTAAAGTCAATGAACCATGACTGAGTTACATGGCTAAACAATATCCATGTGAATGAGATGTGTCAATGCTAATACAACTGCATACCAAATACAATTGACTTACTATAAGTTGTTCCCAAACCTAAGTACAAACATTTACTTGTAAACTATGTAAAAGTTTCAAAGTCAATGAACCACTAAGAAGGGGTGGGGCTATATAATCTCCATGGAAACAATACTTGCAAATGCCAATAAATTTGCATACCAAATATCACTGACAACATTAGCAGTTCATCGTAACCTGATCTTATCACAAAACAATACATGTAAACTAAGATAAGTTTTAAAGTCAATAGACCATGACTAAGGGGGCGGGGCCAAATTAGTATATATATGCCAATGCTTATACAACTGCAAACCAAATATCATTGACCTACCACTTGTGGTTCCCAATCAACTGACCTAATAAATCACAAATTAAATAATACATGTAAAATAAGCAAAATTTTTAAAATCAGTAGACCATGACTGAGGGGGCAAGGCCAAATAATCTCCATGAGCATGAGATGTGCCAATGCTTGTACAACTGAATACCAAATAGGATTGACCTTCCACTTGTGGTTAACCATAAACTAGACCTAATCACAAACTAAAACAGTGTTGACACCGTCGCCAGAAACAGCATACTTATAGCTTTGTCTTGCTTTTTGACTCCCTCAAGGCGAGACAAAAACAGTCCAAAACACAAACACTAAACACTAAGCAATGAACTGTGAAAATGAGATTACAAAGTCAAAAATCTGTGAGACTGACAAGCACATCATAAAATATTTCCATACACTAAATATAGTTGACATATTGCATATAGATAATTAGATAAAGAGACCAAAAAATCTAAAACTTAACTTGACCACTGTGCCATGAAAATGAGGTAAAGGTCAGATGACACCTGCCAGTTGGACATGTACACCTTAATTGCAATCATTCCATACACCAAATATAGAAGACCTATTCCATACAGTATAAGAAAACCAAACCAAAACACAAAAACTTAACTAAAACCACTGAAATGTGGTCAACGTCAGATTACACCGGTCAGTTGGACATGTACACCTAAAAATCCTTACATACACCATATATACTACACCTATTGCTTATAGTATCTGAGATGTAACTGAATTGACCACTAACACTTAACATTGTTCACTGATCTATGAACCGAGGTCGAGGTCAAGTGAAAACTGTCTGACGGGCACAAAGACCTTGCAAGTTACGCACATACCAAATATAGTTATCCTTTTATTCATAATCAATAAGAGAGAAATAAACATTACAAA
Source organism: Mytilus galloprovincialis (assembly GCF_965363235.1). NCBI lineage: Eukaryota > Metazoa > Mollusca > Bivalvia > Mytilida > Mytilidae > Mytilus > Mytilus galloprovincialis. Next base: position 66,010,174 of record NC_134850.1, on the reverse strand, counting down.
AAATCTTAAATTTTTTCAAGTAGTCCCTGCACAATGAAAATGAGGTCAAAGACAATGAATAAAAGACAGACGGAAACTTCATAACATAAGGCATATATATTTGAAGTATGAAGCATCCAGATTTTCCTCCTTCTAAAATATAAAGCTATTAAGAAGTTGCCGCAACTGGATCACTATTCATATGTGAAGCTTTCTGCAACAAAAGTCGCAGGCTTGACAAAATCATACACAAAAATATTTACCTTTGTAGAAAGATTGGTCAAAATAACATATCAGATCTCCTTCAACACTTTCTGCCATTGGCCAAACCTGCACACGCACATTTCCATATTCAGCAGGTACTTTGCATTCTAGAATGTCAAGATGCTGCCTGTCATTACCTAAAATAAGGCAAATTCATATTAGATTTTTTTAATTTTTGTGTTTTAATGCCACTCTTAAGCACTTCTCTTGTTTTCTCGTAAAAGCCAGTTTTTATTGGTGGCTGAAGCCAGAGTGTCTATTTCCATTGCCTTTCTTTAATTTCTACTCTGATGTATCTTTAAAATTGAGAATGGAAATGGGGAATGTGTCAAAGAGACAACAACTCGACCATAGAAAAAACAACAGCAGAAGGTCACCAATAGGTCTTCAATGTAGCGAGAAATTCCCGTAAAGTTAGGTTGAAGAGGTCTTTATTACTGATGATTTTTGGCCAGAAGATCTTGCAAATTTTACGAATACATGTATTATGGAATGATGATAGTTTGTTGAAGTCAGATTTGTTAACCCTCCATGACTCTAATCCATATAGCAAAACTGATTTCACATTGCTATTATATTTTGTGGACCTGGATATTGATGTTGTTTTCCATACTGTTCGTAGTCTGCAGAAAGAAGTTCTGGCTTTGTTGATCTTTCCAATTATATCTTTGCTAGTTCCGTTGTCCTGGCTGATATTGGCGCCAAGATAAGTAAAAATTTCAACTTCATCTACACAGCTACTTTTGCATAGGTACTATTTCTGTACTAAAAATATGTAGTACTGGAAATTTACTTTTAATATTTAGTACTATTTTTTTACTTTAAAATTATTGTAATATTTAGGTACTTGTATTTTACAGTACTTTTAAATTTGTACTTGAAATTTAGGTACAACAGATTTTTGGTTACTACCGTTACATTTTCGGCATTTTGAAAGTTTTTCTATTTCAAAACTCTTAAATTTATGATTTTCAAACATGGAATATTGTATTATTTCTGTACCAAAATATTTAGTACAAATCAAGTACTGTAAAATACAAGTACCTAAATATTAAAATAATTTTAAAGTAACAAAATAGTACTGAATATTAAAAGTAGTTTTCCAGTACTACAGATTTTTAGTTCAGAAATAGTACCTATACAAGTAGCTGTGTATGTTATTTCCTTTTAGTGTTATTGGTTGTTCTATATTTTTATCATTTAGGCTAATTATCTTTGTCTTTTGTGTGATTATCTTTAAACCTACAGATAGAGCAGTCTCGTGTAGTCTTGATGTTTTGTTCTGCATGTTTGTTCGATTCGTTGTAAATAGGCAAATGTCATCCGCAAAATCTAGGTCTTCTAAGATTGTTTTCATCTACCATCTTATTCCAGTTGTTCTATTCCCAAGTGTTTTTCTCATACATCATGTACATCAATCGATGACAATGAGGAAAAGAAGGGGAGAGATATAGCATCCTTGTTTAACTCCAGATTGTACATCTATTTTTCCCTTGGCAATAACTCGAATAGCACTTTTGCAGGTACAGATAATGAAGATATACCTCTCAAGTTGTTGCAATTCTTCATATCACCTTTTTTTGCAAGCTTAACCAGTAGTCAATCTTCCCAGTCCATAGATGTAACTTCTTCCTCCCATATTCTACTAAATAAATATTGATGCTGTTGTGTCTACATCTGCCTTGAGGAGTTCTGCATTGATGTTGTCTACTCCACCTGATTAAACATTTTTGAGCTTGCATAATGCTTTCACTAAGTTCAATTTTTTCTTCTGATATGTCTATTTCCATTTTTGCTTCAGTGTTATCAAATTGAGCTGGTTTGTCTGGTGGTTCTCTGTTTAAAACTTCCCAAAAGTGCTCTGCCCATCTCTCAAGTTTCTGTGCCGATGTTAATACCTCTCCATTCCTGCTTAAAACTGGTGTGTCATTGTTGTTTGGTAATCTTATATACAGTGCTAAGTTCTCCCTGTTTGCATGCCTCTTCTGCTTCATTGGCGAATCCTTCAATATATTGCAGTTTGTCTTCTTTTGCTTTTTTCTTAACTTCTTTATTAAGCTCTGAGTCTTCTATTTGTAGCTTTACTTTCAACCTTTCTGATCTTGTCTGATTGCACTTACTTTTTGTAGATCTTCTCATTTCTATAACATTCCAGGTTGAATATGAAATCCACCTTTTCCTTGTCCTGTCTCTAAGTCCTAGTACATTAGCAGCTGTATCACTAAACATAGTTTTTACTTTGTTCCAATGTTCATTTAGATCAGGACCAATGTTGTCGTTGTTTTCACTGATATTTTGTAATGTTTGGTATTGGTCTCTTGTGCTGATGTTAAATTTTTGTCTTATCTGGTTATCTTTAAGGTGGTGGATGCTATATGCTTTTCTGTTATTTTGTGGTCTGACTACCTTTCTTAGTTTAAGTTTTATCTTTCCAAGTAGAAGATGATGGTCACTTCCACAATCTGCTCCCCTTTTGACACAGACATCAATCAGAGACTTTCTCCATCTTTCATTTACAATTATGTGGTCTATCTGGTTTTGGTCCTTGCCATTTGGTGAGTTTTATGTAAGTTTGTGAATGCCCTTGTGTGGAAATAAGGATCCTCTGATAACTAAATTATTCAAGCCACATAAATCTACTAAAAGTCCACCATTTTCATTGCATTATCCACATTCATGTCGGCCCATTATTCTTTCCTAACATGAGTAATCTACCCCAATCTTTGGGTGAAGATCACCAATTACAAGACATAAATCATGTGCTGGTACTTTACTGACAAGCGATTGTAATTTGTCATAAAACTTATTCTTGTCCTCAATACTAGCTTTGTTGGTAGGTGCATAGTATTGAATTATAATTGGAGCATGAAAATAAATTGACAGCTGATCACCTCAAGACAATCATCATATATCTTTATACATTATTTACAAGCAGGGTAAGGGAGGTAATCAAACATTGTTGATTTTTAATTTGATTTGGATTACCTCCCTTACACTGCTTTCAAATTGTCTCAATTGTCCTTTAACCTGAAAAACTCTTGTTTTCCCCCTTTTTTGACCCAAATTCCTAAACGGTTTGAGCCATAACCCCCCAAAGTCAATCCTAACAATCCTGTTGTAGTATGGAAACTACAAAAATGCTTATTAGGACCCCTTTTTTGGCTCATAATTCCTAAACAGTTAGGACCACAACCCCCAAAATCAACCCCAAACTTCCTTTACGGGTTATAAAGCTTGTGTTAAAATTTTATTGATTTTTATTTACTTATAATAAAGTTATTATCTGGAAACCATCAGTCTTCGGACAACATTGCATGACAACAACGACCACAACAACAATATTTTACCAAGATTTGTGCAGTCGTATAAAAAACTATTAACTTAATTACCTTTATCTTAAGATGAGAGTAAAATCAAACAAACCTGCAGATGACTGTTTTCTCTCATTCCATCTGTTAAATGCTGTTTGAAAAACCTTCAAATTTACATAAATAAATAAAAATATAATATAACAGTAGCATGAATAATATAAAATACTTTCATTTAGATTTAACAAAACAGATAATGTGGCAAGCATTATTGGTTTTATTCATTGTTGAATGTCATTCAGTGGCCTGTATAGATGTTTAACTTCTATGTCATTTGGTTGGAGAGGGATTTCATTTACAATCGTACCACATCTTCATATTTTTATAGTTTTAAAACTAAGTAAACATCTGAGAAACCAAATGTGATAAGACAAACAACAAGGTACAACTAATTATAAACAGAATCTGAATTATGTTTACCATTATTGACACATTAAAGCTTGATTCAATGTTCCATAATTTGTAAATATAAGTCTCAATCATTGTCAGACATTGGAAATAGCAACTTTTATTCCTTAATTTTCGTTCCTGAGAAACAAAACTCTTAGTGGACTTATTTTTTTCGAGACTTAATCAAAAAGTGTACCTTAAAAATTATCAGGTTGACAAACAAGAGTGTAGACACCCTGTAATGTCTCGCCTTCTTTACTAACCTTTCCTAATCGTTTTGGCTAATAATTATACGTTTGATTGATTCAACTTATTGTGTACTATACATATATAGTGTATGTAATGTGCGAATCCTGAAAAGCCATTTTCACTGTATCAGTAATGAATTTCTCATGTAGAATGATACATAAACAGACGACAAATTCACAATTTTTAAATAAAACAAGAGGCTCTCAAGAGCCTGAATCGCTCACCTTAATTTTTTTGGTTAAATCTCTCATCAATGATTATTTTGGCTTTTCAATTTATTTAAATGTTCTTTGAATCCTCCTATTTTCTTCAAAAGCAAAAAAAAATCATTTTCTCCTATGTTCTATTTTAGCCATAGGAGCTATGTTTCTTGACATACAAGGAAATAAAATATAAAATTTATACTAGATACTCTGAAACTCATTTAGCCTAAGTTTGGCTGAAATTGATACAGCAGTTTCAAAGGAGAAGATTTTTTAAAGTAAGTCAACATGATGAACAAATTGTGAAAAAAGTCTTTAAAGGGCAATAACTCCTTAAGGGGTCAATTGACAATTTTGGTCAAATTGACTTATTTGTAGATCTTACTTTGCTTAACATTTTTGCTATTAACAGTTTATCTGTATCTATAATAATATTCAAGATAATAACCAACAATGTCCTCAGTACACGAATGCCCCACTCACACTATCATTTTCTATGTTCAGTGGACCGTGAAATTGGGGTAAAATCTCTAATTTGGTATTAAAATTAGAAAGATCATATCATAGGGAACATGTGTACCAAGTTTGAAGTCGATTGGACTTCAACTTCATCAAAAACTACCTCGACCAAAAACTTTAACCTGAAGCGGGACAGACGGACGAACGAACGAACGAACGAACGGACGAACGAACGAACGGACGCACAGACCAGAAAACATAATGCCCCTCTACTATCGTAGGTGGGGCATAAAAACTGCAAAATTTCTTTAAAATAATCAATTCAGGGGCATTATACCTGAAAAACCAGTTACCCAATTCAGCTGAAAATTTCAGGACAGGTAGACCTTGACCTAATAAATACTTTAACTTCTTGTCTTATTTGCTCTAAATGCTGGAGTTTTTGAGATATAAGCCAAAAACTGCATTTTACCCTGTGTTCTATTTTTAGCCATGACGGCCATGTTTTTTGACGAAATAAAAAATAAAGCACAAACTTTATTTTATACACCCTACTGATCATTCAGTTGAAGTTTGGTTGAATTTGGTTGAGTAGTTTTAGAGGAGAAGATTTTTTAAAGTTAGCAAATATGATGAACAAATTGTGAAAAATTGTCATTAAAGGACAATAACCCCTTAAGGGGTCAATTGACAATTTTGGTTAAATTAACTTATTTGTAGATCTTACTTTGCTGATCATTTTTGCTGTTTACAGTTTATCTTTATCTATAATAATATTCAAGATAATGACCAAAAACTGCAAAATTTCCTTAAAATTACCAATTAAGTGGCAGCAACCCAACAATGGTTTGTTTGATTCATCTGAAAATTTCAGGGCTGATAGATCTTGACCTAATAAACATTTTTACCCCATGTCAGAATTGCTCTAAATGCTTTCGTTTTTGAGATACATGTATAAGCCAAAAACTGCATTTGACCCCTATGTTCTATTTTAAGTAACGGCGGCCATGTTTTTTGATGGATCAAAAATCGAAGCACACACTTTATGCAGGATAATCTAAGGAACAATTATGCTAAGTTTCATTCAAATCCATTCAGTAGTTTCAGAGGAGAAGATGTTTGAAAAATTGTTAACCGTACGACAGACGACGACGCCAAGTGATGAGAAAAGCTCACATGGCCTTTTAGGCCAGGTGAGCTAATAAGTAATAATATACCATATGTACTGCTTTTATAAATTCATGATAAAAGTATTTGATGCAGACAGGTTTTAATCGCGCCTACAGCCATCCAGGTATAAAATTTATGCACAGATAAATATTAAGAATAGTTCACAAACCGAGCAATTGCAAGAGTTTTAAAAGTAGCAGTTATGTTTCATTTGTAGAAAAATCTTCCTTTTAACATGATTAATAATGTAGTATAACTTAAAACAGGTTTTGTTGTCCAGCTTGTTGATATTGAATCAAATTCCACTTTGTTGTTTTTGTGATGCGATTCATGTTTACTGTTGAATAATGATACCAGACTTTCATTTTCACTGTAGAGCGATTCATTACTGTTGTATATATATGCAATGCATTTTCACAGAAGTATTTTAATTAATTTTAATCATATAAAATCTTAATTTAGCCAACTCTCTAACATAATTTATAAAGTCAGAAGAATTGATCATATATGCATAATTTGTGAGTAAAAGTCTGAGGTAATATATCAACAAATTCCGTAAAAATGGCATTTCTTGCTAATATTGTTTTATTATTTGATTATTTGTTCAGACCCAGATCTATATGAAGTATTAAATATATCCTTTCCTATGACACACCAGATCATTGTATACATACATCTTGGACAGCTAAGGCAGCAACCATTTGATTTTCTGGTCTGGGGCTTTCATAGGCAGATCCAGGCCCTACCCCCTCGGCCCCCTTTTGTGGGAAACATTTGGTTGATTATATAGGGAATCACCGAAGCGTGACTTGAGCTGGCCCCCCTTTAGGTCAGTCATCAGGCCCCACTTACATCAAATACTGGATCCCCCACTGCAGCTTTTGATTGTTTTTTTACATTGAGGCAAAATAAGTTGTAACTTTTTCCAGGTAAAGTAACTTGTGTTTTTTTCCAGGGCCAATCAAAAATTATACTCATTTTCTTCAATAAAACATTAATATAATTATTTTTCCATAAAGAAATCTGTTGTTATATAAACTAATGTGCCATTTCAAGTATAAGGAAGTTCTTAGCTCTTAATAAATTCAATTGTATTATACTTTTTTGAAGGGGAAAATAATTTATTCCACATTCACCAGAAACAAACAAGCCAACCAAACTGTTTAACTACAACCATTATAAAAATAGCTCTAATGAATGCATCAAAGACAAGAGGCTGTCACAACGACAGCAAACCGGATTTATTAACATTTATTTGTGTCCTGGCAATATCACAAGAACCATTACTGATGAATGGTGAAAGTGAAAATCGTCAATATCAAATTTGACCTCTATTTTGTCATCAGTATCAATATATTAAAATTTGAAAAGCTTAGATTGAATGGTTCATGAGTAAATGCAACAACATGAACGGAAACGCCATTTTACAATCTTTCAAGAACCATAACTCCTGAACGGTAAAAGTCAAAATGGTCATTATTGAACTTGACCTCCATTTTGTTATCAGTAACAACATATTAAAATTTGGGAAGCTTTGGTAGAACTGTTCATGCGTAAATGCCGGACACGACTGGAAACACCATTTTTCAATCTTTCAAGAACCATAACTCCTGAACGGTAAAAGTCAAAATCGTCATTTTTGAACTTGACCTCCATTTTGTCATCAGTAACAACATATTAAAATTTGGGAAGCTTTGGTAGAATAGTTCATGCCTAAATGCACGGACACGACTGGAAACTCCATTTTTCAATCTATCAAAAACCATAATTCCTGAACCATAAAAGTCAAAATCTCCATTATTGAACTTGACCTTCATTTAGTTGTCAGTAACAACATATTAAAATTTAGAAAGCTTTGGTTGAACGGTTCATGAGTTAATGCACGGACAACATTTGATTGCCGCCCGAACCGTCTGCCCGCCCACCGTACATCCCCAAATCAATAACCGACATTTTTGTCACAAAAATCCGGTTAAAAATTAAAGAGCAGTCACAAAAATATCTTCATTTCAAGATTGTTTGAGTGGTAACATTTTCATCTCGCACAAACAATTGTTTATATAATATTAGACGTCCGTGTGGCTGCATAATTAATTTTTGTAATGCCATTTTATATACATCTTAAACAGTAAGGAAAGTTCATGCAACAATCGAGTCACCTTGATATATCATGTTTGAATTTCTCATAAATCGTTAACTATGTTCTCAATGTTTTAGTTACAAACGGTAAAGAACTATGACGAAAAAAACATTGAACAAAGTACAGAAAAATATCGATGAACAGTAGTCGCAATGTCCTAAATCAACCATAAGTTGATCATACCCGTGTATATTGAAGTGAGAATCTACGACCAGCTTGCATTGTAAATATCATCAGTATTAAAGTCATTTTTTAAGAATAATTTTCAGTTATTGCATGTCAAACTATCATATGAAACAATAATGAAGATTCATCGCACTCAAAAATTCCACATCAGAAATGATTGCACTTTCAGTGATAATTCATCGCATCCAGTCATCAATATTATGGATTCAGCTGCTTTCATTTCACTTTTTTGGACTTTTAAATCTTGTGATTATACATTAGAAAGTTATATTTTTATTAAATTGTATTAAAACATACATTTAAATCAATTATTTCATACTTTCAACCAGATGCTCCGCAGGGCGCAGCTTTATACAACCGCAGAGGTTGAACTCTGAACGGTTGGGGCAAGTATGGACACAACATTCAAGCTGGATTCAGCTCTAAATTTGGATTGTGATTAAATAGTTGACACAGCATAGGTTTCTGACAAAGAATGAATGTGGTCTAATGAACTTAAAATTTGAGCAATTCACTATGCTGTTGAATATTAATCCTCTCAAAAAAATGTTTGAAGAAATTTTCTTTTTATTTATGAAATTTCAAATGAGAAAAATTGCACCCCCCCCCTCAATTTTTTTTTCACATCCCCCTTTCCTTTATTCCAAAACCGGTCTCAATTCAAATTTCTAATGGAGTTTGCAACAATAATTACTCATTTAAATACATCATAAAATATTAAAATGTAAAAAAAGTGCTTGTTATCACTGAATGGTAAAGATTGTTTTAATTTATCATTTAGTAGTAAAAGTGAATATACATTGTATATTGTATAAAACAATGATTTAAGTTGATTCAACTACTATTCTGGACAAAGAAAGATAACTCCAATTGAAATTTCTTGCTATTGCACAATATTGTGCAATTAGATATTTCTTGCTATTGCGCAATACTGTGCAATTGAAAATACTTGCTATTGCACAATACTGTGCAATTGAAGATTTCTTGCTATTGCGCAATACTGTACAATTGAAAATTTCTTGCTATTGCACAATACTGGGCAATTGAAGATTTCTTGTTATTGCTGAGTACTGTGCAATTGAAATTTTCTTGCTATTGCACAATAATAATTTTGGATCCTGATTTGGACAAACTTGAAAACTGGGCCCATAATCAAAAATCTAAGTTCATGTTTGGATTCAGCATATCAAAGAACCCCAAGAATTCAATGTTTGTTAAAATCAAACTAAGTTTAATTTTGGACCCTTTGGACTTTAACCCTTTCGCCGATGAGTCCCGGGATTCACGCTTCAGACTGCTGACGATGAGTCCCGTTTTACCGGGATCGGAATACATCTTTTTTATTTCCCGCTCAAAACAGTGCAAACATGAGTTATCTTTCTTTGATGGATACCTGGATGAAAGTGTAAACATGGCGGTTCCGTTTGTTGAAAACCGTGTCAAAATCAGAGGAAATTTATGGAATTTACGAGAATTTGAAATGAGGGAACATTTTTGGGGAAAGAATATGGAAAAATTAAGCCAAACTAGTATACGTTTTTGACATAAAATGTCGTTTTATGTACAAAACACTTGGAATGGACATCGTTCAGTGTGAGGAATTTGTACAGCCTCACAAATTTTTTCAACATTTTGCCGTTTTGGGTTAAAAAATTACGATTTGGGGTCAAAGAGCAGAATTTTGAGAATTTCACTTCAATAATGCCGAAAAAACTGTGAACATGGTGTTAGTGAATGAAATAAATTTTTCATTGACATTTATTATGAAGATCTCCCACTTGAGTAAAAGTAGCCAGGGAAGCCATCGTCTCAGAGTAGCTTCAGTCTGGGCAGCAATCGGTGAAAGGGTTAATGTCAACCAAATTGAAAACGGGACCAAAAATTAAGAATCTACATACACAGTTAGATTTGGCATATCAAAGAACCCCATTTATTCAATTTTTGATGAAATCAAACAAAGTTTAATTTTGGACCCCGATTTGGACCAACTTGAAAACTGGGCCAATAATCAAAAATCTAAGTACATTTTTAGATTCAGCATATCAAAGAACCCCAAGGATTCAATTTTTGTCAAAATCAAACTAAGTTTAATTTTGGACCCTTTGGACCTTAATGTAGACCAATTTGAAAACGGGACCAAAAATTAAGAATCTACATACACAGTTAGATTCGGCATATCAAAGAAACCCCAATTATACAATTTTTGATGAAATCAAACAAAGTTTAATTTTGGACCCTTTGGGCCCCTTATTCCTCAACTGTTGGGACCAAACCTCCAAAAATCAATACCAACCTTCCTTTTATGGTCATAAACCTTGTGTTTAAATTTCATAGATTTCTATTTACTTATACTAAAGTTATGGTGCGAAAACCAAGAAAAATGCTTATTTGGGCCCCTTTTTGGCCCCTAATTCCTAAACTGTTCGGATCTCAACTCCCAAAATCAATACCAACCTTCCTTTTGTGGTCATAAACCTTGTGTTTAAATTTCATTGATTTCTATTTACTTAAACTAAAGTTATTGTGCAATCAAAGAGCTGAATAGCTCTGAGGGGAAAGACGGCCCTTGTTTCTATTTAATTATTTTTTTGAAGGGGGAGGGGGGTATCTTTTGATAGTCTTCATATAAAGAATAAAAAAGAATAGCTAGAACATGTAGAAAGGTTGACAATATTGAAATCAATTGTTGTTTAATGTAATTTCGTTTCCTTAGTTTATGATTCAATTTGGACCAATGGAAGAGATCTGCATCTTCTATTAATAAATCTAAACATTTGATTAAAGTTGATAGTTAATTATCTAAAATTCAACTGAATTCTGTCATTTCACAACAACTACAACATTTTTTGAAATCTTAATTGTGTTCCACTGAACTGCAGGCTAGGGCCATTTTCCATTTTTTGTGGCAGTACTCTTAGATTTTAAAGTTTTTTCTTTAGAAAGTTTGGACTAAAAAATCTATAAAGTTTTAAATTTTCATTGATAAAGTTCACAGTTACAACTCTCATCACAGGGAAACAGGTACTAATAAAAACATTATAATTGATGTAAACTGTGTGAAGCTTGTTTCCAAAATTTGAAATATTTGTAAATTTCATGATTAATAGGATTAAACTCAAAATGCAACATTTTTTTTTTTTATTTTTTTTTTACCATTATCATGAATATGTTGGTACACAAAAATTTAGTTTAAATGGAAGACTACTAATCCAATGAAATATATATGTCACGTTTTAAGTGTTTAGATACATTAACTTTTATTTTAGTGGACAATTACTCATCTATTGAGGTGCTCCTGAATTGGAGGAAGATTCTCAAAACAGAATTTCTACAGAAAAAAAATGAATAAAATCGTTTCTCTCCCCTATCTCATGTAATCCCACGATCTTTATTTACTTTGAAAGTTGTTGACCTACAAATTGAAGTATTGCATGTTGATGATTGAATCATCTACAGCAAACATTATAATGTTTAAATTAAACAAATACCAATTTGTAATTAGTGCACTATCTCTGAGAATGATTTAAATAAACAGTGAAGGATATCCCTGCTTCTGCGTAGTGTGGCATTCCAAGAATGACTTCACTATAAAATACAATGTAGGTTGGATATATTTAGAATATCTCGTCATACTGATTTTTCCGGATTGTAAAAGAAATGTAAATAGTGTAAAGGAGAGCTCAAGATATGATAATTTCGTGATAAACAGAAGGGAAATGTGTAAAAAAGTGTTTAAAGTCAAACTATTCATTTCTGGGTCTCCTACTTTTCAATCTAAGTAAGATTTGTTGGGGGGTTTTCCACACTATAAAAACAAAATGAATGATGTGAGGGAATGTCACTCTGGTCAACCCCATTGGGGATTGACGGCTTGAAGCCGTCTTTCCCCAAAAACCAAGAATAATGCTTATTTGGGCCCTTTTTTGGGCCCTAATTCCTAAACTGTTGGAACCAAAACTCCCAAAATCAATCCCAACCTTCCTTTTGTGGTCATAAACCTTGTGTCAAAATTTCATAGATTAATTCTATTTACTTAAACTAAAGTTATAGTGCGAAAACCAAGAAAATGCTTATTGGGCCCTTTTTGGCCCCTTATTCCTAAAATGTTGGGATCAAAACTCCCAAAATCAATCCCCACCTTCCTTTTGTGGTCATAAACCTTGTGTTAAAATTTCATAGATTTCTATTCACTTTTACTAAAGTTAGAGTGCGAAAACTAAAAGTATTCGGACGATGACGACACAGACAACGACGACGACGCCAATGTGATAGCAATACAGAAGAAAAAATTTTCAATTTTTGCGGTTGTATAAAAAGTAAACAAACCCAGTTTTTCTCGTCATCCTTTATTCTACAATAGACATACTCACATACATAACAGTGAAAATGAACTAGCTGGATTCACATTTTATATACAGTGATATATGGAAATATATCCATTTTTCTTTTTTCTTTTTGGGCTGCTTGTTTGTTATCTATATCAACCACACTTGCATTAAAATGCATTAATTAGTATTTAATCAAAGAGCTGAAGAGCTCTGAGGGAAAAGACGGTCATTGTTTCAATTTTTAGGGGGGTATCTTTTGATAGTGTACATACAAAGAATGAGCAAAAGAACAGCTAGAACATATAGAAAGGCTGACAATAATGAAACTAATTGTTGTTTATTGTTATTTCATTTCCTTAGTCAAGAATTCGTCATAGAGACAATTTGGACCAATGAGAATTGCGCCTTCTAAATGAAAACATTTGATTAAAGTTGGGAGTTAATTATCTAAAATTCAATTGAATTTAACAACTACTACAATATATTTTAGAAATTTAATTATGTACACCTGAACGGCAGGCTAAGACCATTTTCAATTTTTTGTGACAGTATTCTCAAGAAAGTGAGGACTGAAAAATCTATTCAGTTTTAATTTTCCATGGATAAAGTTCCCAGTTACAACTCTCATCACAGGGATACATGTTCTTATAAAATCAAATATGATTGATATAAGCTGTGTGAAGTTTGTTTTCAGATCCCACATTTTGATATATCTTTAAAATTCATAAATATATAGCTTTAAACTACAAAAAGCAATATTTAAAAAAAAAATGAAAAAAAATGACCACTACAATAATTACCCTACTGAAAATTTAATTGGGATTCCATTGAGATTTCAGAGGAATTCAGTGGAATTCCACTGGTGCCATTGGAATTCCACTGGCATTCATTGGAATCATGAATTACAATGGAATTCCACTGTAAAAAAATATGCATCTTCTGGAATCTCAACAGAATTCCAATGAAATTCCGAAACAATGAAATTCCAATGGAAGAACAAGTAAATTTCTGCATGATCATAATTTTATTTTTCTAGTGGAATTTCCACAAAATAATTGCAACTAAAAAAAAATCATTCTGGTTATAAATTCAAATGTTCCTGGTAGTAACAAACTACCTACTGGCTACAATTTTTTATCAAAAAACTGCTGCAAAATTGTCCTTTACATGTAATTTCATTGGTTGGTTTGCTGTTAGGTTTCTGTCTTATTGATGTTAACCCATTTCCTACTTTCCTATTTTTTTACACATAAAAACAAATGCATTTGGTCTGTTTGTGATGCACAACAGTGCTAAGTAAGAATCATATATTAGGCTAGCTAACAAGAAATACTTCAATATTTATTGGGCAAGTAAATTATTTTCCGGACAAGTAAAATTTTAGGTTTGACTTGCCCGGGGACAAGTGCTCACAACAATTATTTCCACACCCCTGTTACTTCAATACATGTCATACACGATGTTTTACAAATGTAGTGTAATCTTAAGTAATAAAGCAAAATTATGTCCATGAAAAAATATTTCCTTTTCATTTAACAACAGAACTTAGCTCAGATCCTTTTTCTTTTTTTCATACTACGCCAGAAGAGTGTTACATTTTGAGAGTCATACAAAATTTGGGACTAACTTTGAAGTTTTGTAACTTACTTTGAGCTGGAGATGTTTCTCAAGTTTCATTTTTACAATCATGATAATGGTAAACTTAATTTCTTTCTTCTAAAGATGTAATTTCTGATTGTCTCTCCGAGTTCAAACATGTGCCTTTCTTAACCATCATACGGCACATAGAGGAACTTGGAAAAAAGCACAGATTAATGACAATTCATTCATTCCCAAACATTGCAGACCGGTGTCAATAATTATCATCATTAATGAAATACGTTTACCTATTGTAAAACGCTTCAATGACTTTGACAAAAGATTGCAATGCAGACAAATGATTACAAGTGACTGGGAATAGAAGAAACGTCATAATTACGTCAGCAAAATGGTGTTTTTGACGCTAATAATACAAATGAAGATGGTTGATGTGAAGTAAAATAGCTGTCAAATAAAGCAGATTTGTTATCAGATAAGTAAATTATATATATTTTGATTATTTTTTTTTGCTGAATAACTATTTGTTGAAGCATTATAATAATTATTGATAATTATATATATATGAAACACCAGAAAGTAGCCTTTACATTTTACAGTGTTGGTTTAATGGTGGTTTAATGATTTCCATTCAGGAATAACTGATAGATTTGTACAATATATTTTATTTCAAGGTTAACATAATTCATGCTTCAGCCATTCTTATGATTGTGTGTGGGTAAATTAAAAGGGGGAAAAGGGAGGGGGGTACATTATTTGAAATGTCATGAAAAGGCTGAATTAATATTCGTGTTATAAATCTTTATACTCTATTCATTGTATTGATATTTTAATAAAAACAACATTTATCAAATTAAATTATTACATTGTATTATACCTGTTAGAAACTGTTTAATCTTGAGAGTTTATTTAAAACAAATATCAAGGACTTTTGATTCTTTGTGGTGTGATTTTTGATTTTGCAGGGGGAAACTCAGATGCATTTATTGATTAAAAGATCTGTTCAACTGTGAAGAATTTTAAACAGAACAACTTCACCAAGATGTTATTTAGCATTTCTAGTTGGAAGTCCTGATACAGCAATTTTAATTACAGACAGGAAGAGAAGTTTACTTATATATAAATGATAATAACACAAAAATAAAAAATGGAAATTCAAGAAAATCCTTTTTAATAATTTCATGAACTTTAGATGAACAGTTCATGAACTTCAAGTGGACAAACAATGTTCATGAATTAAATTACTGATGAACAGTTCATGAACACAGTAGTTCATGTGTTCATGAATGATTCATGAACTGGTATGGTTCATGGACAAATTCATGAATCATTCATAAAAATTTCATGAACTAAACATGAACAGGACATGAACTACAAATGGACAAGCGTGTTTTTGTTCATGAACTTTAATGAAATTTGGTTCGGATTTTCTTTGGACTTTCTTAGGATTTCATTGGGATCCAATGGATTTCCACTGGAATCTCGGTGTAAAACCACAGCAGATTCCACTGAAAAAACAGTGGAATCTGCTGTGGTTTTACACCGAGATTCCAGTGGAAATCCATTGGTATCCCAATGAAATCTGCTGTGGTTTTACACCGAGATTCTAGTGGAAATCCATTGGTAACTCAATGAAATCCTAAGAAAGTCCAAAGAAAATCCCGACCAAATTTCCCAATGTGAATCCAGTGGAAATTGCAGTGAATTTCCACTGGAACTTCCACTGGAAATCCCAATTAAATTTTCAGTAGGGATATGTTGGTATTCAAAATTATTTTTTAATTGATGACTACTTATCATATATATACTTAACGTGACATTTTTAATGTTCAGATACATTAAATTTCATTTTAGTGGGTAATTACTCATCAATTGAGGTGCTCCTTAATTGGAGAAAGATTCTAAAAACATATAACTTTACAGAAAGAATGAAAACTGCAGTTGCTCTCCCCAATCTCAATAGGTATAAACTACAAAAAGCAACATTTTTTTTTTTATTATTTTTTTTTTTAATATGGTACTTATATATAATAATATAAGTACTGTTTATACAAACTGACATTCCAGCTTACACTTAATAATTAATGTGATAATAAAGATGCTGACATTATTGATACTTTTAATTAACATACACAGACCACTTGGTACATCTTGAGGTTAAATCCCTGGCATTTGACACTTTGAAGTTACAACTGGAATCTCACTAGGAGGCACACTCTAATCTTTTCTTAATCAGATACATGTCATAAACAATCACAGTTGGTGAAGAAATGCAGATTATGATACCAGATCTTATAGAAAATAATTACACAACAATTAGTACATTATCTAAAGGTCAGTGAGGCCAGACTCCTCCCACTGTTGATTGATGTACCCTATCTGTGTGTGAAGCCATATGCATGGTCTTTGTATAATCACTTTTTTGGTTCATAGCAGGCTTGACTAGTTGATATAGTTTTACAGTGCTATTATTTAATTTAATATTCAATTTAAACAACTACTTATAATTTGGATTATTTTATTCACTCGTGACATAATGTCTGGCAGAGGAAAAGTTGTTCGCACAAGAAGGAATAGAGTTACTCCATATGCAAATTCAGCTATTTCTGATAGACAATGGGATTTAAACAATCCATCCAACTGGACTTCACAAAAATTTCGAGAAGAATTGGACAAAAAAGGCATAAAAACTCCAAGTTCTTTACCCAAATCGGTATTAAAACAACTATATATCGAAAATTCTAACACAAGTGGGATTACTACACCACAAATTCAACAAAACAGGACTATTTCTGACAATGATACATCCAATCCGTTGAGTACAGAACCTGAAGTAGCTGTAACAGACAGTGGGACCAATGTACAACCTTTAGCCTCTTTGGACATAAACAATATTCCTGTTCCCAATACTTCCTTGGCAGAACAGGACACAATGAGTGTAAACCATCAAGTAATAAGCAGTAATACAGGTGGAATTACCAATGACATTCCAATGCAGAACTCTAATTTCAACAGTATGGCTACAATGTCTACCATGCTGGCACATTGTTTCAGTGGCTTTCAACAAAGTTTGAATCATTTTAACCAGAATTTAAACAAAGGGACTAATACTGACAGCAGTGGATTCAACCTTCAGCAATGGTATAAAGCTCAAAGTTCTACAACTAATCACATGGATCAAGTTCCCCGAATATTCCCATATTTCAAACAGGATTACAACAGGATTTGATTTATCCGTCTCCAACCGTACAGCAGTTAGATGCCCGAGACTCATCTACTCAACATGGATTTCAAGGAGTGCGCTCAGATTCTTTTTCAAATGTGGATATCATTTCTCCTATTCTTCAAAAACAGATCATTGAGGGTAAGGATATTAACTTGGCATCTCTGTTAATACCAAAATATGAATGTCCCCAAACAAATAATATTTTGGCTAATGGTATAGAATTAAATGTTTCAGGAAAGCCTGATCCACGTTTGAACAGAAAGTTGTCTTTGCAGGAATTTATTAGGGCTTTTGGAAAATTTAAAAGGGTTATGACAACTGTTTTCCCAGATAGGCGTGCCGAATTGGACGCATATCAAGACGACATCATTGATATATGCAACTTTTTTGGAGATAAGTTTTATGATTACCATAAAATGTTCTCTGCAAAAGCTGCAACTTTGTTAAGAGAAAAGTTTGTAAAAATTGATTGGAGTAAAAGGGATCGTGATATTTTAAATTTAGTTACAGCTGGGGCTAGCATAAACATTTGTAATATCTGTAATATGGCAGATCATACCACAGCTTTCTGTTCACTACAAACTTCTGGGAATTACCAGTCACATTTTAACAAAAATTCAAGGCAGTTTGAAGCTTCCATTGATTCAGGTCCTTCATCCGATAAGTTAGACAAAAATGGCAGAACACGTGTATATTTCAAGGGGGAAGAGGTTTGCAACAATTTCAACACTGCCAGGGGGTGCACAAGGATCAACTGTTCCTATAGGCATGTCTGTTCCAAGTGTAACCTATCTAACCACTCCCTACCAAATTGCAGAGTCTCAAACAAAGGTGGAGAGCAGAATTCACTTGCGAAACCCCTTTTACCTATTTCATCTCAGAATAGTGGGAAACATTTTAAAAAATGACTAGTATTAGAGGACTTTCCAAAGGAAGCTACTTCCCCAATTAATGTGGATAAGCTCGAAATTGAACTATTAAGTTATCCTGACAAATCATTTGTAAAATATTTATGTAATGGTCTACGAAAGGGTTTTGATACTATGATATCAGAAGTAAATTTACCTACAAAAGAATGCAGAAATAGTTTTTCAGCAAGGTCACAACCAGAAATTACAAGTGCCTTAATATCAGTTGAGGTAGAGAGAGGATACATGTACGGGCCTTTTAACAACCTCCCCTTTCAGAATTATAGGGTTAGTCCCATAGGGATAGCAGAGGGGAAATACTCAAACAAAAAACGCTTAATATTAGATTTATCCTCCCCTCACAATGATGATGAACATTCAAGCATAAATGATTTGATTGATAAAAATAATTGTTCAATGTCCTATGTCAAGATAGATGATGCCATTGATATAATTTTGCGTCTAGGAAGGAACTCCTGGCTTTGTAAATTCGATATTTCAGACGCATTCAAAATTTGTCCTATCTTTCCAAGCCAGTGGCCATTTTTCTGTATAAAATGGTGTGAGATGTATTATTTTTTTGTTAGATTAACCTTTGGTTGTCGTTCCAGCCCAAAATTTTTTGATCATGTGTCCCAAGCTATTTGCCACATAGCAACACAAAATTACAAAATTCTAAACATATTACATTTGCTTGATGACTTTTTGACCATTGATTCACCATCAGCAGATGGAGAAAGAACAATGGCAATTATGATGATGATTTTTAAAAAGCTTAACATACCAGTAGCTAGTCACAAAACTATAGGTCCTGTCAAATGTTTGGAGTATCTGGGTATTATACTGGACACTGAAAAAATGGAAGCTCGACTACCAACTAATAAAGTTGAACGTATTTGTGAGTTCATCTCAAAAATTTATTATAGGAAAAGAAAATGCACTAAAAGGGAACTTTTACAGCTTTTAGGTCATCTAAATTTTGCTTCAAGGGTGATTCTTCCTGGTCGAACCTTTGTTTCATATCTTATTAATCTGTCCTGTACCGTCAATGATCTGCACCATTATGTTCACCTAACTAAGGAGTGCCGAACAGATTTATACTTTTGGTTGCGTTTTCTTAGCAATTGGAATGGAGTAAATATGTTTTACAATAAAGATTACATTTCAAGCTTCGACATGGAACTCTTTACAGATGCATCATCAACTAAAGGCTTCGGTGGTTATCATAAAGGAGAATGGTTTTCTTCTTCATGGTCAGGAAATTTGGAATTACCAGATGAGAAAAAATATTCAATGGCTTTCCTGGAACTGTATCCTATTGTAGTGGCAGCTATTCTATGGGGTTCCAAGTGGTCTAAAAAACGTATTCTTTTCTGGTGTGATAATGAGGCAACAGTTGCAATAGTGAAAAAAGGTCGCTCTAAATGCTTACAGATCATGAGTTTAATGCGACAATTAACATGGTGTGCCTGTAAATATAACTTTCATTTCAGTGCAAAACATGTACCAGGATATGAAAATGAAATAAGTGACGCTTTGTCTCGATTTCAGATGGACCGTTTCCGCAGGCTGGCTCCAAATGCAGCACTTCAACCTCATCAGTGCCCACCCAGCTCAGAAGTAATGTGGTCCTGAACAAAATAGTTCATCAACTTTGGAATATTGCTATTGCAAGCAAAACAAGAAGTGCATATGAAACTGGATTTAAACATTTTGAGAGATTTATGTTGCTGAACAATTTTAAATTTAATTACCTACCACCTATTTCAGAAGACATTTTGATTTATTTTACTGCATATTGTTTCCATTTTTTGAAACTACAGTATTCTACCATAAAATTGTATTTATGTGGAATAAGATACAAATATTTAAAAAATAATTGTAAGGATCCCTTAGAATCTGACAACAACACACCCTTAGATAGACTCTCCTACATTTTGAACTCTGTCAAAAAACTTCAAAAACCAAATAACAAGAAAAGATTACCTATTACTTTCGAAATTTTAGAGAAAATTATATTTCGTCTAAGACAAGGTGTGTTTACCCCTTTTATTGATTTAATGCTAGAAGCAGTATGTACTGTAGGTTTTTATGGCTTTATGAGATGTGGAGAATTTACTGTCTTGAAAGCCAACCAATTTGACCCATCTGTTAATTTATGTATTGGAGATATTATTTTGCATAAAGATATGATAATTTTGAAATTGAAACAGTCTACAACAGACCCTTTCAGGAAAGGTGTAGATATTCAACTCCATAAAGTAAAAAATCAAATTTGTCCTTTTAAAATCTTAGTCAAATATTTACAAGTTAGAGAGAGTCTTAAACAAGGTCTCCCATCTGATCCACTTTTTATCTCACAAAATGCTTTGGCATTAGAAAGGAATTATTTCATTAATTGTATAAAACAAGTACTTAGTATATGTGGCTTCAATCCTGATCACTATAATGGTCATAGCCTACGCATAGGAGCTGCCACTACTGCAGGTAAAGCACATATTGAAGACCATTTGGTCAAAACACTAGGACGTTGGTCCTCTGATAGTTACTGCAGGTATATAAGAGTGTCATCTACTTCAATTAAATATGCACAAGAATTGTTAGGAAAATATTAACATGAACATAATAATGTTTTTAGAATACAGATCTACACATTCATGTACATAGATTTTTCCATTGTTATTTTTTATATATATATTTTTTTTTCTCATGACTTTATTGAAGGTGAAAAAATCTTAATCCTAAATCCTTGGGGGCACTCAGCTGTTCCATCTGAGTTTTTGGACCTTGATGGAATTTTATCACTGGTTATTTCTAAAATTTCATTCATCCCCAAGCATTTCGGGGAAAAATTTTATCAAATTTATTCCAGCGCCAGTTTGATAGACCCCTGCTACTTCACAAGTACATGGGCTATCCCCATGCAGACCTTGCACACACCGGCTGCAGATGAGACGCCTAGTCTCATCACCTAAGTGGAGAACCCTCGCTTCACATTCCCCGGCTGGCGTATTGTCGGGCAGGCAGGTTCTTCCTCACACTGGAGGTTGCAAGCTGACTTGCTCAGGCAGGAACTCAAAATTGTTTTGTATGCTGAGTGTTTCCCTAAGGCCAAAACCAGATTGATTAATTGTTTTTTATAATAAAATTATTATTCATTCTAATATATCTTTCTGCTTTAAGCCAGTATGATTTGCTAAGACCATGTTTTGGTTTACACACAGATATCCCTTATGTTACATTTGGTATTGTTTTTCGGAGCTGGTATTTGCTCAATTACAAGGATGAGATCTGGACTTTAATTGAGATTTGTTCTATTATGAGAGTGTTACTTTGAGTAAGTGTAGAGTCAAGACTTGCTCATTAATACAAACAGAAGAAAAAATTTTACCTCAAAAGTTACACCTGTTAATATATATAAGTTGATGTGATCATTAAACATTTCATCTTATCAATGGAAGGCTTGCTTATTGATGCCTTGATCTTTGGGAAAGGTAAATAAATTTATGTCTATACAAATTTAGTAAGCCTGCCACTGGTGACCTGAAATGTTTTGATCACTGACACTAGAGGCAAAGACAAGAAGTATTGGCAACCACTCACTCCAACAACTATACAAATTATACAACTACAGAAACAATATTTCACTTTATGAGACTCAATAAATATAAAACATTACACTTAGAAAAACAAATAGGAGACTACAGAAAAGAATAACAATAGGAGACAACAGATTACAAACTTGGCTTGTTTGTATAAATATGGTACTTATATATAATAATATAAGTACTGTTTATACAAACTGACATTCCAGCTTACACTTAATAATTAATGTGATAATAAAGATGCTGACATTATTGATACTTTTAATTAACATACACAGACCACTTGGTACATCTTGAGGTTAAATCCCTGGCATTTGACACTTTGAAGTTACAACTGGAATCTCACTAGGAGGCACACTCTAATCTTTTCTTAATCAGATACATGTCATAAACAATCACAGTTGGTGAAGAAATGCAGATTATGATACCAGATCTTATAGAAAATAATTACACAACAATTAGTACATTATCTAAAGGTCAGTGAGGCCAGACTCCTCCCACTGTTGATTGATGTACCCTATCTGTGTGTGAAGCCATATGCATGGTCTTTGTATAATCACTTTTTTGGTTCATAGCAGGCTTGACTAGTTGATATAGTTTTACAGTGCTATTATTTAATTTACCACCCACCATCCACCGACCTAACACCTTCAATAATGTTTCATGACAAGGGAAACATCTCAGTTTTTACTAGTGATATATATTTTATTTTTTAATTTCAATTCCTTGATGGAATTTTATCACTGGTTATTTCTAAAATTTCATTCATCCCCAAGCATTTCGGGGAAAAATTTTATCAAATTTATTCCAGCGCCAGATTGATAGACCCCTGCTACTTCACAAGTACATGGGCTATCCCCATGCAGACCTTGCACACACCGGCTGCAGATGAGACGCCTAGTCTCATCACCTAAGTGGAGAACCCTCGCTTCACATTCCCCGGCTGGCGTATTGTCGGGCAGGCAGGTTCTTCCTCACACTGGAGGTTGCAAGCTGACTTGCTCAGGCAGGAACTCAAAATTGTTTTGTATGCTGAGTGTTTCCCTTAGGCCAAAACCAGATTGATTAATTGTTTTTTATAATAAAATTATTATTCATTCTAATATATCTTTCTGCTTTAAGCCAGTATGATTTGCTAAGACCATGTTTTGGTTTACACACAGATATCCCTTATGTTACATTTGGTATTGTTTTTCGGAGCTGGTATTTGCTCAATTACAAGGATGAGATCTGGACTTTAATTGAGATTTGTTCTATTATGAGAGTGTTACTTTGAGTAAGTGTAGAGTCAAGACTTGCTCATTAATACAAACAGAAGAAAAAATTTTACCTCAAAAGTTACACCTGTTAAAATATAAGTTGATGTGATCATTAAACATTTCATCTTATCAATGGAAGGCTTGCTTATTGATGCCTTGATCTTTGGGAAAGGTAAATAAATTTATGTCTATACAAATTTAGTAAGCCTGCCACTGGTGACCTGAAATGTTTTGATCACTGACACTAGAGGCAAAGACAAGAAGTATTGGCAACCACTCACTCCAACAACTATACAATAAAATCAACGGTACCAATTTTGTTGCACCAGATGCGCATTTCGACAAAATATGTCTCTTCAGTGATGCTCGTGGCGAAAATATTTGAAATCCAAAGCTTATATAAAAGATGAAGAGCTATAATCCAAAAGGTCCAAAAAGTATAGTCAAATTCGTGAAAGGAATCAGAGCTTTGCATGAGGGAGATACATTCCTGAATTTATAATAATTTCGAATATTTTGTAACACCAAATTTAAATAACACAAAAAATCCGTATTTTCATGCCAGTACCGAAGTACTGGCTACTGGGCTGGTGATACCCTCGGGGACTAATAGTCCACCAGCAGAGGCATCGACCTAGTGGTAGTAATAAAATCAACGGTACCAATTTTGTTGCACCAGATGCGCATTTCGACAAAATATGTCTCTTCAGTGATGCTCGTGGCGAAAATATTTGAAATCCAAAGCTTATATAAAAGATGAAGAGCTATAATCCAAAAGGTCCAAAAAGTATAGTCAAATTCGTGAAAGGAATCAGAGCTTTGCATGAGGGAGATACATTCCTGAATTTATAATAATTTCGAATATTTTGTAACACCAAATTTAAATAACACAAAAAATCCGTATTTTCATGCCAGTACCGAAGTACTGGCTACTGGGCTGGTGATACCCTCGGGGACTAATAGTCCACCAGCAGAGGCATCGACCTAGTGGTAGTAATAAAATCAACGGTACCAATTTTGTTGCACCAGATGCGCATTTCGACAAAATATGTCTCTTCAGTGACAAATTATACAACTACAGAAACAATATTTCACTTTATGAGACTCAATAAATATAAAACATTACACTTAGAAAAACAAATAGGAGACTACAGAAAAGAATAACAATAGGAGACAACAGATTACAAACTTGGCTTGTTTGTATAAACCATTTCAATAATTATGTTGGTACACAATTTTTTTTTTATATAGAAGACTACTTATTAGATACTAAATGTCACATTGTCACTTACTTTGATTTAAGTGTATAATTACTCATCAATTGAGGTGCTCCTGAATTGGAGGAAGATTCTAAAAAGAGAACTTTACAGAAACAATGAAAACTGTCGTTTCTCTCCCCAATCTTATGTATCCCCATTGACATTGTTTACCGCGAAAGTTGACCTACAAATTATCTGATTATAGCCTCAGATTAAAGCATTGCATGTTGGTGTGTGAATCATCTACACTACAACAAACATCATTAGGTTTACATTTAACAAATACGGATTTTAAATTAGTATACAAATACTGTGAATAATTTTTATAATGAATAAAGGATATCCCTGTGTAGTGTGGCATTCCAACAATGACGTCACTAGGTTAGATATATTTAGAATATTTAGTAATACTGATTTTTCCGGACTGTAAAAGAAACGTATACAGTGTAAGGGAAAGCTCAATATACGATAATTTCACGAGAAACAGAAGGGAAATGTGTAAAAAATGTATTTAAAGTCAATCTGTTCTCCTTGTCATCAATTTCAGTATGACATTTTGAGGGGGTTTCCAAACTATCAAAACAAAATGATTGACGTGAGGGAATGATACTCTGGCCAATCCCATTAGGGAATTGACGGCTTGAAGCCGTCTTTCCCCAAAAACTAGAGGCTCTAAAGAGCCTGTGTCGCTCACCTGTACTTACTGATGCTTTGACAATCATGTAAAATAAGGTTAAAATCATAATTTATAGTATAAGATATCATTAGATACTACATGTATAATAATATCTAAGATAATAGCAAAAAATGCAAAATTTCCGTAAAATTACTAACTCAGGGGCAGCAACCCAACAACTGGTTGTCGGATTTGTTTGAATATTTCAGGGCAGATATATCTAAATCTGATGAACATTTTTGCTACCAGTCAGATTTGCTCTAAATGCTTCAGTTTCAGAGATATAAACCAAAAACTGCATTTTACCCTATGCACTATTTTTAGCCATGTCTGCCATCTTGGTTCGCGGGCAGGGTCATCTGACACATTTTTAAAACTAGATACTCTTATGATAATTGTGGACAAGTTTAGTTACATTTTGTCTTAGTAGTTTCAGAAAAGAAGATTTTTGTAAAAGATTACAAAAATTGAAGAAAAATTGGTAAAATTTACTATAAAGGCCAATAACTCCTGATGGGGTCAATTGACCAATTTGGTCATTTGACTACTTATTTGTAGATCTTACTTTGCTGAAAATTATTGCTGTTTGCAGTTTTACAGATTTGCTCTAAATACTTTGGTTTCAGAGTTATAAGCAACAAGAGTTCACACGCTGAAATGTCTCGGCTTCTTTACTAATCATTGATATTATGTTGATAGTCCTCAATATAAAGCTTTATTACAACTGTCACATAAACTTAACATTAACCAAGAAAACTAAACATTGACCAATGAACCATGAAAAGAAGGTCAAGGTCAGATGAACAATACCAGGTAGATATGTACAGCTAAAAATTCTTCCAAACAACAAATATAGTTGACCTATTGCTTATGGATTATGAAAAAAAAACTTAACACTGAGCAATGAACCGTGAAAAGGAGGTCATGGTCAAATTAAACTTGTGGGACTGACATATAGTTCATAAAATATTTCCTTACATCAAATTTAGTTGACCTTTTGCATATAGAATTAGAAAAAAAAGACCAAAACTCAAAAATTTAACTTTAACCACTGAACCATGAAAATGAGGTCAAGGTCAGATGACATCTTCCTACTAGACATGTACACCTTACAATCATTCCATACACAAAATAAAGTTAACCTATTGCATACAGTATAAGAAAAACAGACTATAACACAAAAAATAACTATAACCACTTAACCATGAAAATGAGGTCAAGGTCAGATGGCACCTGCCAGTTGGACATGTACACCTTACAGTCCTTCCATACACCAAATATACAAGACCTATTGCTTATAGTATCTGAGTTATGGACTTGACCACCAAAACTTAACCTTGTTCACTGATCCATGAAAAGCGGTCGAGGTCAAGTGAAAACTGTCTGATGGGCATGAGGATAATGCAAGGAATTTACTTCTTAATAAGAGAGAATTTAACATTACAAAAAATCTTAACTTTTTTTTCAAGTAGTCACTGAACCATGAAAATGAGGTCAAGGACATTGGACATGTGACTGACAGAAATTTCGTAACATGAGGCATCTATATATAAAGTATGAAGCATCCAGGTCTTCCACCTTCTAAAATATAAAGCTTTTAAGAAGTGAGTTAACACCACGGTAGCCGCCCCCTGTGATGCAACCCAAATTCAAACATGTGTCTCACCTACTTTTGCTGTTAGTTGCACACTCAACAAAACTGGAGGAAAAAAATATTAAAAATGTTCCTCTAGATACTATAAATTGATTGTAAGAAGTTTGGTATGTAATCCAGGAAGGTTTATGAATCTCATAAATGTTTTAGAAACTTTTACTGCAGATTGTTTGTAATGTTAACTGGAAGAAAAGTCCATGTATATTAAAGTGATATAAGGAAAAACAGGAAATACATTTTTATAAAATTTCTTTTAAGATACAAGCTTTCAATCATAAACAAGCTTCTGCCCAAGGTCGGTATAATTCAGGATATTTTCAAAAAATTATCAAAATTTTGAAAACTTTAACTACAGAGTGAATTTAATGCTACTGGAAAAAAACCTATGTCCATTTATAAGTAAAATAAGGATAACCATGATATTTTTGTAAACAAAATTTACTTTTGAATACTATATATGATAACAAACAAGCTTCTGCCCAATTTTGGAAGAAATCCAAAATAGTTTAAGAAAGTTATTAAAATTTCAAAAACTATAACCACAAAGTGACTATATGTGGTCACTGCTGACTACGAAGCAAATAGAATGTAGGATTCCTATGTCTCACTATTGCGACAAAAGTCACAGTCTTGCAATTGACAAAAATATATAACATTTCTGCTGAAAAAAAAACCAACTAATTTTATTATCACTTTAACTAAAACATCCATATTTAACTCTAATATTACCTGAATATTACCGGTGTCTTTGCTGTGAAGCACAATCTGAATATCCCTCAATGAAGTCTCCTGATATATCACTCCAAACTTGTAAATGATATCTATCATTGTTTCAGCCACTTGTCTCGATGGGTAATGAAGTTTTCCTGTTCCAAAAGCTGGAAAGGCCACTGACTTGTATTGTCTGTTGTCTGCCACTGTTAAACATTGCCACATTATGATTCTCAAAACCTATAAATAAAACAGAAGAAACTTTTACAATTTGTGAGCCATTATTAATCACATGTCAGCAATAATTAATGTTAGACTTACACTTGATTACATTATATGATTTGAAGAAATTTTCTTATTATGATTGTCCCCTCCCGCAATTTCTTATTTCCCTTCCTGGCCCAAAATTCGTATACTGTTGGTACCATAACCTCTTAAAATCAATCCCAAACTTCTTTTGAGATTATAAACCTTGTGCATAAATTTCATTGATGTCTATTTCTTTATCCTAAAGTTATTGTCTGGAATCTAAATGTCTTCAGACGATGCTGACAAAGACTACGTGATACCAGTATACCAGTATACGACCACAAAATTTGTTTGTGGTCATATAACTAGAGGCTGTGTCGCTCACCTTGGTCTATGTGAATATTAAACTAAGGAAGCAGATGGATTCATGACAAAATTGTGTTTTGGTGATAGTGATGTGTTTGTACATCTTACTTTACTGAACATTCTTGCTGCTTACAATTATCTCTATCAGTAATGAACTTGGCCCAGCAGTTTCAGTGGAAAATGTTAGTAAAAATTTACAAATTTTATGAAAATTGTTAAAAATTGACTATAAAGGGCAATAACTCCTTAAGGGGTCAACTGACCATTTTGGTCATGTTGACTTATTTGTAAATCTTACTTTGCTGAACATTATTGCTGTTTACAGATTATCTCTTTCTATAATAATATTCAAGATAATAACCAAAAACAGCAAAATTTCCTTAAAATTACCAATTCAGGGGCAGCAACCTAATAAAGGGTTGTCCAATTCATCTCAAAATTTCAGGGCAGATAGATCTTGACCTGATAAACAATTTTACCCCACGTCAGATTTGCTCTAAAGGCTATGGTTTTTGAGTTATAAGCCAAAACTTGCATTTTACCCCAATGTTCTATTTTTAGTCGTGGCGGCCATTTTGGTTGGTTAACCAGGTCACCCGACACATTTGGGCCAGGTGAGCTAAAAATCAACAATAGTTCAATGTTTGATGAATTAAACAAAGTTTAATTTTGACCCTTTGGCCCTTAATGTGTACCAATTTAAAAACATGGCATAAATCAATAATCTAAATACACAGTTAGATTGAATAGATTCAGCAAAGAACCCCAATAATTCAAAACTTTGAATTGAACCCCATTTTGAATGGTTCAGACATTAGTAATTTATACAAAGTATTAGAAAAGTATATTCCTTTTGAGTTCCAAACAATTTAACCCCCACATCTGATTATGATGATTGCTCTTAATCTTTGGTTTCAGAGTTATAAGCCAAAATCTACATTTTACCCCTATGTTCTATTTTTAGCCATGGCTCCCATCTTGGTTATTTGGCAGGGTCACCGCACACATCTTTTAAACTAGATACCTCAATGATGATTATGGCCAAGTATGGTTAATTTTGGACAAGTAGTTTTAGAGGAGAAGATTTTTGTAAAAGATCAGAAAAAATTAAGAAAAATTGGTAAAAATGACTATAAAGGGCAATAACTCCTTAAAGGGTCAACTGACCATTTTAGTCATATTAACTTATTTGTAGATCTTACTTTGCTGAACATTATTGCTGTTTACAGTTTATCTCTATCTATAATGATATTCAAGATAATAGCCAAACTAGAGGCTCTAAAGAGCCTGTGTCGCTCACCTTGGTCTTTGTGAATATTAAACAAAGGAAGCAGATGGCTTCATGACAAAATCATGAAAATTGTGTTTTGGTAATGGTGATGTGTTTGTACATCTTACTTTACTGAACATTCTTGCTGCTTACAATTATCACTATCTATAATGAACTTGGCCAAGTAGTTTCAGTAGAAAATGTTAGTAAACATTTACAAATTTTATGAAAATTGTTAAAAATTGACTATAAAGGACAATAACTCCTTAGGGGGTCAATTGACCATTTTGGTCATGTTGACTTATTTGTAGATCTTACTTTGCTGAACATTATTGCTGTTTACAGTTTATCTCTATATCAATATTATAATATTCAAGATAATAACAAACTAGAGGGTCCAAGGACCCTGTGTCGCTCACCTTAGATTTTTGTTGACAATTGATGCACGACATACAATAATACTTTTTGTTAAAGAAAACTTTGTGAACCAAAATCTAATTTTTCTTGTGATTGAACTACTTTCAACCAGTTTATTATTTTCAGTTTTGAGGTCTAAAACACACTTTTCAAGTATTGTGTTTTTCTCTCATGGACATACATGTCTATATATTTGTTCTATATAAACTCATCATCGATACCAGGACTACATATGCCAGACGCTATCATTACTGGTCAAGGATCATTAAGGAAACTTTAATTGATTTTGACATGTTCATCATATATAAGTTGTTCAATTAGTTATGACAGCAAAGTTACTGATCATTATGGAGAATGACAACAGATCAACTGTATCAATCTTTTCACTGGACCCAAGATTATCATCTTTTATGAGTGGTGACCTGACCTTTAAATTAAGATTCAAAATGAATATGTATTACTTGAATTGAACAAGAAGGTAGACAGAGAGAACTAAGTTTTGCTAGCTTAAATAGAGACGACCTTTATAGTAGTTCTAACATGTGTGAAGCTGCTATTTGTTTGTCATTTTTGGGTTGTGACCATGTTTGTCTCCAACTCATTTTTTTTCTCTTCTTGACTGGAGGTTTTGTTCCAATCAATTTCAAAAATGAATGGGGTGTGAAAAATAATAAAAGACATCAAATTTAATTGTTTATTATGAAAAATTTGAACACATCAAATACTTCAAATAATGCATTATAATATTCATTGTCTTATACATTTTTTTTTTATATATGTGCATTAAACACTTCATTTATAGAACAATATTTACATTCTATAAAAACACATTTTCAAAGTCAAAATATGACAGTAAAAACAGTATATATAAAAAGCGACACAGCGATTATATTATGATATGATTATTGTTTCCATAACTTGACCTTCAAAATGACTTGAAGTTAATTTGTAAAGCCTTGTTGAGAAGAATATTCAACAGACTTTTCCAACTTAAAGAGTTTAGATTCTATATATAATTTGTTTAGATTCTATATATATATAATTTATTTCCTCTTGAGCATTTAACAACTGTCAAAGTATTTGTTATTTTTGTTTCTTTTCTATTCATGGTATACTGAGTTATAGTCCATAGTATCTCTGTTTTAAACTGTATTCATACAATGTATCAGTTCTGGTGGATTTGCTTTAATGCAAGATTCAAGAGTTTACTCCATACATTTATTAATTGTTGAATGATGTTAATATAACAACAACTGAAACAATCTTTATAATTCTTATTTTCTTCAGCAGTTAGTTTACTGAATTTACTTTACATTGGCTTATCATAAAACAGTCATTAAATGTTCTCAAATTTCTTCTCTAATAAGCAAATGTTCTCAAATTTCTGCTCTAATAAGCAAATGTTCACGAATTTCTGCTCTATTAAGCAAATGTTCACAAATTCTTCTCTAATAGGCAAATGTCACAAATTTCTTCTCTATTAAGCAAATGTTCACAAATTTCTGCTCTATTCAGCAAATGTTCACAAATTTCTGCTCTATTAAGCAAATTAATGTTCACAAATTCTTCTCTAATAGGCAAATGTCACAAATTTCTGCTATTAAGCAAATGTTCACAAATTCTTCTCTAATAAGCAAATGTCACAAATTTCTTCTATATTAAGCAAATGTTCACAAATTTCTTCTCTATAAAGTAAATGTTTACATGAATTGTTCATTAGTTTCTGTTTTATAAATGACTTCTACATATTTATCAAATGTAAAAGCAAAAATGCAACCACATAGTTGAGTAGAATGACAAATTATTGCAATATTTGACTTTTTTTTCTCAACATTTAACCCTTTGCATGAATTAATGATTTACACATTTTGATAAACCTGTACTTAGAATAAGACATAATTGAAATCATAAGAAATAAAAAATGTTGGATTTATGGATTGTTTTTCAATTTTGAGAACTCCAAGTAATTATATTATAATAAAATATGTGGTATTTGTACAGAAACTGATTTGTTATGTCTGATATGAACATGAGAGCATTTCTTAAACAGAAAAGTCAATGAATATTGGATGAGATAAATATACAGATTAATTTGGCATTACAAAAAGTAAACTGTACATACTTAATCATGACAAATGTTTAGTATATCATATATATATATATAGTGAACAAAATTATTGTAAATTGTAACAAGTTATAGATATATGAAAAATTACAATGAATATATGTACATAACAGCAAGGATTTCAACATTCATAAACATTTTGATTATTTAATCATAGTTCATCAAACAGGCAGTTAAATTTAATCATTTTGTAGGAAGAGAAATGAGGCATGGAACTTGTGGTCTTCAAAACTCCCTTTTTACATCTATATTAAAGCAATGGCTTTTGATTGTATTCAAAAACAAATATTTAAAGAATTATATATATATATACATTTATAACAAGTAAATATCAGGAGTGTTCACATGCGAAGTGCACACAACTCTCCACTGATACAATGAGCATTCAGGTAGTAGAGGTTCTAAAATTTGATGTCTCCAATCAAAGAAACACAGTTTCAAATTTCTGTACCTCAGCTACCGTTAATCCAGTGTACCTATAAAGAAGAAAGCTTTATAAAGAAGCTTTCTTCTATACAGGTAAAACTGGATACCAGGAGTCTTGAAGCCAACTCATTTCTATTCCTACTTATGAAAAGGCAAATCTGTTGGAGTGGAAACCCCTTTTCCTTTAAAACCACTCCTGCACATTTGTGGTTGCCTTTTTTAGCAACCGCAAATGTGTCATGTTTTTCAGCGGGTTTAATTTTCGTTGTTTCAAACAGAGCTGGTTTCGGAATATAAAATAATCATTACACTGAATCATTGTGTTTCAATGGCTACATATATAACTTTATGATCTGACCAATAGGAATCAAGAACATCTGTTTCAAAATTTACCTTACTATCAAAATTTAGGAAAATTAAGTCCAACAATGTACCATAAGATGTAGTAGGTTTAGACACAATTTGTGAACAGCAAAATGAATCTCTCATGAACTTTAAAAAAGAAGTGTTCCCAGTGTTTAAATCAATATTAAAGTCTCCCATTATGATAATTTTTGGATGTCTTAAATACACATCAGGAAGAAGGTTTGCAAGGAAAGTATCTTTTAGTTGTTGCAATTTGCAGTTTGGTGCTTTGTAAACAAAGATAACCTGAAAAAGACCTTTGCTGGGTGATATTATGTCTGCTATAACAAACTCTAAAGATGGAGTTGAGAAAGTGACTGTATTGTGAAGTATACAATCATTTCGATAATATAATACCAATCCATGAGGTGGTCTTGTATTAAAGTTTGTTTGCTTTTGGTCTAATCGAACAGGTGTTTCAAAACCAGGTACATGAAAATGATCATTTTCATCTGTTGAAATAAGTCTTGATTCAGCAATACCAATTACATCAGCATCCAAGATGTTAGGGTCTGATATAAGATCATTAAAATGAGCATGCAATGACCTTGAGTTGTTAAAAACTACTTTAAAATAGTTACTTGATAAGTTGTACAATGGCTTAAAGCACAACTGTAGAGTTGCATCTGTCCTTAGTCTGTGTAATTCTTGTCGAACACAATCTGCTACAGCTATTGCTTCTTGATTGAGATCTAATATCTGTAATCCAGTTAGAGATGTTACTCTGCTTAGCGCAACATAGTGAATATGTGGTATTTTCCCTTTACGTTTTGATTTCAGACTAACAACAACCTCATGTAATGTATCTCCTTGCGATTTATGAATCGTTTTTCCGGCTGCTGGCCGAAGAGGAAACTGAATTCTTTCAAAGGTCTTATATTTATAAGTAAATGACCTTTTAATGTCGAACATTGGAGTCCATATTTTTTCAACATCTTTTGTGTACAAGTGTGAATATTTTCTTCTATTGTTAGCACCAATTCTATCATCTTCAAACTTAACCCATATGATACTTGGTCTTAAAGATGTAGTTTTGCACTCAATCAATTTAAGTTCACAAGTTGAACCATTTGTAAGACCATCAGTGACTTCAATATTAGCTGTAAGATCATATTTCATCCCAATTGCTAATACTACTTCTTTTGCAAGATTGGCTGTATCAGATTGTTTTTCTGGTAAAGAACTAAGTAATTTTGTTTTTACAGATGCTGGTAAATCCCCACAAACTGTGTCAACTGCTGTAACTTTAACCTTTTGTGAGCCTAATTTAGATATGTATTGCAAATTGAAATTATCCACTAAAGCATTTTCAACAAACAAATGAGTAGCATTAGTTCTGTATGTTGGATCACTGATTGAAACAGTTCTCGTACTTAAAACTGCAAAATCATTTTCAGTCAGCTGATTTTGTCTCAACCTATTTAGTAATAGAGCAAATTCTAAATCATCCTTTTGTCTCATTATTTCGGTAAGTTCATGAAAAGAAAATAATAATTTCCAGTAATTAGGAGCTAATGCTGTTAGTCCTTTGCTTAGATCATTGAAAATCCAGCTGTCAAATACAGGTTGGAGTTGGAAAAAGTCACCAATAGCTATGATACTCACACCACCAAATGAACAGTTGCTTCCCTTGATTTTTTTCAGCCTTCTCTCCAGTAAAGAGAACATTTTGTTTCCAACCATTGAAATTTCATCAATCAAAATCAGAGACAAATTTCTGTATTTCATTCTGAGTGTATTGAGAACATCGCATGACAATGACTGGTCAAGTCCTTTATTTGGTTGTATCTGGAAAGAATTGTGAATGGTCAGACCATTTATATTGTAAGCTGCCTTTCCAGTAGGAGCACAAAGAAGAATTCTAATATCGTCAGGGTCCTCACCTTCAATAGAACATAAGTGTCTGTGTAAAGCTTGAAATATTGCTCTGACAACTACAGATTTTCCACATCCTGCTCCACCTGTCAAAAATGTATAAAATGGTTCATGTTTTGTTTTAACCCATGTGACAACATGTTGGAAAAATTCCCACTGTTTCTTATTCAAGGATCTTATCAATGCAAAATAATCACTCTCACTTATTCTGTTTGCATGATTTGTCAATTCTACTGTTCTTGCTTCTATTCCAACTTCACGGGACATATCATACAGTCTATGTTCTGTTGGTCTATCTGGATTGAAATGAACATACTGTTCAGATTCTGTTGGGCCTATTTCAGCATCTTCCATTTCTACTTGCTGTGTGGCAGGTGCTATTTGATCATTCTCATTACAATCGTTTTCTGCCTCTTCTATAGCTTTCTCTAGATCCATCACTTTTCCTTCATATTGTTTAGCTTTTTTTTCTAATAGTCTTGCAACAGTCAAGTACATTTTTTCAAATGTTTCATGTCCGCATTGCAAATCTGAAAGTTCATTTCTCCATGGATAAAATAACATTAAGCGTTCTCTGTAGAAGTTTTCAGAGTCAGTCTTGTAATTGTATTTAACATATCTTATAACCTTAGGTGTTTTTCTTTGATATATTCGAATACCATTCTTTAGGGTTATGTCGATTTTGTTATTGATTTCTTCTATAACATCTGCATTTGCCTCTTCATTTTCACTTTCAGATTGATGATCTTGCTGTTCTGTTTCATGATCATCTGAGGACTCTGAAGTTTTAGGATACTGCAATTCAAGCTGAGATACATAGTCTGCTAGACACCAATTCTCCAGTTGTTTTGGTCTACGCGAGTATCTTTTAATATCATTGTCGGATTCTATTTCAGTAGAGTCTGGGCCTAGTTTTTCTAGGGCTGATGATTGCTTGAGGAGGAAAGTTCTTTTGTGTTGTGGAGATGTGTTTATGAAGACAACTTGTCTTGTAGCTTTTGTTAAAGGCATCTGTAGTGTTAAGTATGTTGCTTCTTGTGCGCTTGTTTCAACAGAATTTGAAAAGTAATTCCCAATGTGCCTTACTTGATGCTTCAAGTCTAAATTTCCCTGTCGCGCTTCTTTTGCTGCTTGATCCAGTAATGCACTCATACCTTTTTGTGACTTGCTTATATATGAAACAATATACACTGCACATGCAAATGCATCTAAAACAAACTGTAAATCATGATTTGCTTGCCAAGCTAACAACACAGTTTTCATGTAACCATTAACACGGACTTCAGATGGTTTTCGTTTGAGAAAAACTTTTGGACCACTCAAGTTGCTTCTTATGGCCTTAATGTAATTTTCATTATCCATTTGTAACACATCATCTAAAAACATGTCATATGTCATCTGGTCTATATCTTCAGAATTGTGGAGTGTATTAATTTCGGTTTGT
Source organism: Mytilus galloprovincialis (assembly GCF_965363235.1). NCBI lineage: Eukaryota > Metazoa > Mollusca > Bivalvia > Mytilida > Mytilidae > Mytilus > Mytilus galloprovincialis. Next base: position 65,973,967 of record NC_134850.1, on the reverse strand, counting down.
ATTTCTTTATATATAGCTTTGTACTTTTCTATGTCATCATTTTCTTTCAAAGGCTCTAAGATTACTGTTGCTTTCATAGGTGGAATGGGGAAACCAAAACGACAAATTGGGTGACCTTTTTTTCTGCATGTTTTTGAATGTTTATGAACCTGCAAATTGACTAAACTAGTATTATTTTCTAAAAGTGAACAGGAGACATATTTATCAATAAATGCTACAACATCTTCATTTGAATTGCTTTCATATACTGGTGCATTTTCAATCCAGATCAAAATATGAATATGTGGTGAACCTCTCTGTTGAAATTCAACTCTATAAAAAAAATCTGTCAATTTTCCAATAGGATCATGATCACTTTTCAACACCAAGTTAATAAACTGTTGGACACGATAATCAAAATATCTTGAGCATGTCACAGGGTCTTTCTGAACAAGTTTAGATTTCTGATGCCAATCCATTTCTTCCAATTCATTGTCAGTATATTCTTTGCCATCATTTAATTTGCCAAGAATTCGTAACAAATCTTTCCAATTAGTGTCTGCAGATGAAAGAGAGCCAAACCATGTTGGAAGACCCAACTGTCTGATCATCGCAAACAAATCTTTCTTCCTCTTTTCAAGGTATACTGGAGAGTTTCTTAAACTTCTAAAGATATAATAACCTTCATCTAATCTTACAAGATCGTTTACAGTGTTAGGATTCAGTACATCTTTTGCTGTCCATTTTTTTCCTTCTGATTGACACCTTCTTAGAGCAAGATTGACCTTATCACTTATGTTTTTTAACTGAATTTTCTTTAACTTGAAAAATATATTTGGTACAGACTGTGCTACTCTCCTATCCATGGACCTTAGTTCCCATTTGACAATATCAGTATAGTGAACAGAGACAGACCTCTCTTTGTTATCTGGCCTTCTTTGACCACAAAATATAGTTGGAAAAGATAAGTACTCTGCATCAGGATCACTGTAGAGACTAATTGGTCGTTGACCTTCACCAGGAGCAAAAGTTAAACCTGTATCACATAGTGGATTGTCGTCTGGAATGTGATCTAACAGTGTATCTGTGTTTCCAACATGCGTTTCACTTTCATCTACCTCACTGAAATGATCGGAGTCATCATCTGAATCATTCTGATCTTGATTATCCTCTTGTTCTGTACTATTTATTTCATTTTCATGTGTTTCTTCATTTATTTGGGCGATTTCTGTAATCCAATCCTCATTTATTTCTATTCCAGAAGACTTGTACAAGTCACTTGTTCTCATCAAATAATGTAATGCACAAATGACAGCAAATGGTCTCACATTTTCACTAAAATCACACTTTTTGAATTCCAGCTTCTTCTTTAGTTTAACTGATATTGTACCTGATTTCTCTAATGTATGTGGAAGTGAATTTATTGTAGGTTGAACTTCAACAGGCACATTTACAACATTGCCTTTAACTGATAACTGTCCACCTCTTGGCAACTGTCGAATCTGCATAAAAGGAATTCTTAATGATAACAGTCTCTCTTCTAAAGGATACAAATGTAGTTCTTTTGGTCTTTGGGGAAATCCCATTTTATTGGCTATTGAAAATCGAGGAATTCTTTGTTTTTTAATTGCATTGAGACAAGTATGACATATCCATTCAATGTCTTGTACAGATTTAAAATTAGTAAAGCAATGTGACATGTTAGCAGGAGTGGTCATTTTGACAGTTTTAGAATTAACTACAGAATCACAAAACCAAGTTTGTTCACATGAAGTACATATATATGTAGGACCATCATTAATTTTTGTTTTAAAATTTCTTATGCAAGCATCAAGGGTTATACCTTGAACTCTTTTCTTTTTTAGGTTTTTTTCATGATCTGTAAAATCAATGTTTTTTCTTTTAGTACTTTTAACTATTTTATCATAACATCTGTCTATATCAAGTTTGTTCTGTCTAGAACTCTGTTTCTTCAAACGCTCATTTTCTAAATTTTCTGGATGTGACCTATATTCTTTTTTTCTGTGGTAGTCCTGTTCGGACTCATGTTTTCTGTAGTCTTCATCTTGTCTGGCAATTTTTTTCTTTTCTGTTTCATTTCTTTTGAAAACATCATTCTTTCTAGCTTCTCTTTTAGCAGCAATTTCTCTTTGTCTCTCTATTTGTCTTTTATCAAAATTATCTCTTTGAGACTTCTTAATGTCTGCTTCAGCCCTTCTATAATTTTTTTCCTTTCTAAGTTCTCTTTTTGTAGCAAGTTCTCTTTGTCTCTCTATCTGTCTTACATCTGAATTTTCTCTTTGAGACTTCTTTCTATCTGCTTCAGTCTTTCTATAATTTGTATTCTTTCTTACTTCTCTTTTAGCAGCAAGTTCTCTTTGTCTTTCTATCTGTCTTGCATCTGAATTTTCTCTCTGAGACTTCTTTCTATCTGCTTCAGCCTTTCTATAATTTGTATCCTTTCTTACTTCTCTTTTAGCAGCAAGATCTCTTTGTCTCTCTATCTGTCTTACATCTGAATTTTCTCTCTGAGACTTCTTTCTATCTGCTTCAGCCTTTCTATAATTTGTATCCTTTCTTACTTCTCTTTTAGCAGCAAGATCTCTTTGTCTCTCTATCTGTCTTACATCTGAATTTTCTCTCTGAGACTTCTTTCTATCTGCTTCAGTCCTTCTATAATTTGTATCCTTTCGTACTTCTCTTTTAGCAGCAAGTTCACTTTTATTGAAATCTTCATTCTTTCTAGCCTCTCTTTTAGCAACAAGTTCTCTTTGTCTTTCTATCTGTCTTAAATCAAAATTATCTCTTTTAGACTTCTTACTTTCTGCTTCAGCCCTTCTATAATTTTCATCCTTTCTAACTTCTCTTTTAGCAGCAAGTTCCCTTTGTCTCTCTATCTGTCTTGTATCTGAATTTTCTCTACGAAATTTTTTTCTATCTGCTTCAGTCATTCTATAATTTGTATCCTTTCTTGCATATCTTTTTGCATTTAATTCTTTTACCTTGAATTTTATATTTTTTCTTCTATTTTGCATGTAGTTTTTCATATATACAAATTTTGGTACCTTTATATACTGGGTAGACTTTTTTGTTTGTTTTGTTTTCCTTAGTTTCTGATCATTGAAATAATTCTTAATCTGGTTGGTCACATCTTTGTCAGTATCTATACTACTGATACATAAAGGTAAAATTTCAAATTGAGAGTCTAAATCAATTTGTAAACTTGTGTAAAAAGCATACAAGTAACTGAGGAGGTCATGTAAGTCAGTAAATCCAACCAAAATACTTTTGCCAGAGGAATCTAATGGATTGTTCAGTGTACATTCCGAATGAGAATGAGTGTCAAAAAAATAGTATATATGATTAAAATAATAAACTGCCGAACATATGGCTCCAATCATTATAAGAAATTTATTTGACTGCTTAATACAATTTTGAATTGCTTCTTGTAATGAGAGAAATCCAGTCAACTCTTGGTACTGTAAAGCTATACCAAACAGAATATTTTGTTTGTTAATTATAAAAATCCCTTCAGGAATTTCAATTTTGACAGGAATTTCATCAAAATTCAAAAGCATATTTTTAAATAATCCCTGTGTTGTTAATTCTTGAACATGCTTCCTGTAAATTTCATCACCTTTATTCAAAATGTAATCCAGGTTCAGTGTGTTTGAATCAAAATTTAAAGTAGAGAGTGATAAGAAAACTAAACAATTACAAGTACATTGGTTTCCCCTGCTTTGATCAGCAAATTTTGTGGCATACTGGTCAAAAGTTCCAAATTTAAGAAAGTTTGCATTATAAGAATTGACATATTTTGATAGCTCTTCTTCTGAATTATTTTTAAATTGTTCATTTTGGTTTTGCAACAGATCAGTTTGGATATTACTATGAGAATCTGTTTTTGCATAACTATTGTTTGATTCATGTGACAGAAAATCTGTTTGTATATAACAAGTTTCTTTTGCACAGTTATTGTAACTGTTTTGATTCAATTCTTTTGCACAGTTATTGTTACTGTTTTGATTCAACTCAGATAGTTCAAGTTTATCTAATTCAGATATTTCAAGTTCATTCAATTCAGATGTTTCAAGTATATTCAGTTCAGATATTTCAAGTTTATTCAATTCAGATTTTTCAAGTAGTTTCAAGTTACTGTTGTTTATATTTGTGTGGAGGTCAGTATCCCCCATGTTATTTGAGTTACTGTTGTTTATATTTGTGTGGAGGTCAGTATCCCCCATGTTATTTGAGTTACTGTTGTTTGTATTTGAGTGGAGGTCAGTATCCCCCATGTTATTTGAGATACTGTTGTTGAGGGTGTCAGTATCACCCATGTCAAGGTCAATTCTAGTACTGTTTATGGGGCCAGTATCCCCAGTCAAGTCCGTCAGTGTCTTTTTCTTTGGGTTTTTTACACCACGTTTAGCCTCTGCTGCCCTCCAATTTTTTCTTCTTGGCATCTTTAAAAATCTATAAATACATATGCAAATAATGTACAATAACGAGGAAAAAATGATACAAATGCATAATGCCATAAAAGAAAGGCTAGATGAACAATTGCATAATGAGAGGTAATATGATAAGTAACTTTAAATAAATCATGAATATAATGTGTGTTTTCTGCCATAGAGTTGTCACTTGTTTAGACATACTAAAGATACACCTTTAGATGTATCTAGAATACTGATGCCTCAATCACAGGTACATTCAATTCGAATCAAATTCGCTAATCGCATTCACACACTCTTCTTTTTTAATTCGAATTATCCTATTCACATTTATAGAAATACCTTTTTGTAAATACTAATTAAAAGATAACGTCCTTAGCACAGTAAAGCAAATTTGACCCACATTGCAATTTAAATGAGAAATGACGTTAGGACGCAAAATGTTTTGAATGCCAATTGAACTTATTTCGAATTATGCATGAACTCAGCATGATATGCTTCATGTATTGGAATAAAATAATATCGTACTTCCAAAAATTAAGTAAACAAGAGTTTCATGTAAATAAGGTGATAACATTAATGTTCATTAAGAGTAAATTTAGTTTTAACCTTATATAAAAATACATGCTTACTTCATTCATATGTATGTGTACAGAAGTTTGAACTTTGACATTTGAAATCAGTCAATACAAATTGGTGTTAAAAACAGTTTTGTGCTTGTAAATATTATAATTTCAATTTAAGTTATAAAGAAAAATTACCAATGCATAATTTGAAAAATTTTAATTTATTCAAAGTCACTGGACCATGTTGTAGGGGACAGGTCAAAATAGTCATCAAATTGATATGTTATCATAGTATTGCATCTTCATACAAAATATCATTGATCTATCGCATGTAGTTCTTATCAAACTGACTTTAATACGTAGAAAACGTAACAATTGACTAGATATGTCTGAACTACATGAATGGCCCTGTCTTAAAAAGTTGAAAAATCTGTAATTTCAACAATATATGTGGCCTCAAACATGATGGTAATCTCACATATCAAAAATCTGGGCAAAATCTTAAGGCTTGTAGAAAAATAGTCTGTATAACTGTGATTTTCAACAATTTTCAAAGTCTCTAACTCTTAATTTTCATCAAAACTTGGCTGAGTGGAACAAAACTTTAACTTGATCTGTTACTCATCACAGTTAAGTAACATAGCAAAAATCAGCCCAATATCTAAAGGGGTTTAGAAAAAAAGTAGGTATAACTGTGATTTTCAACAATTTATAAATTTCATACCTGTAATTTCGGCAAAAATAAGTAGAGCTTAAAAAACTTAAACTTGATTTGTTACACATGATTGTCAAGTTACCTAATAACAAGAATGTGTCCAAAGTACACGGATGCCCCACTTGCACTATCATTTTCCATGTTCAATGGACCGTGAAAATGGATAAAAAACAAGAATGTGTCCAAAGTAAACGAATGCCCCACTCGCACTATCATTTTCCATGGTCAATGGACCATGAAATTGAATAAAAAATATAATTAGGCATTAAAATTAGAAAGATAATATCATAGGGAACATGTGTACTAAGTTTCAAGTTGATTGGACTACAATTCATCAAAAACTACCTTGACCAAAAACTTTAACCTGAAACATGCACTTTCATTTTCTATGTTCAGTGGACCGTGAAATTGGGGTCAAAAGTTTAATTTGGCTTTAAAATTAGAAAGATCATATCATAAGGAACATGTGTACTAAGTTTCAAGTTGATTGGACTTCAACTTCATCAAAAACTACCTTGACCAAAAACTTTAACCTGAAACATGCACTTTCATTTTCTATGTTCAGTGGACCGTGAAATTGGGGTCAAAAAATTAATTTGGCTTTAAAATTAGAAAGATCATATCATAAGGAACATGTTTACTAAGTTTCAAGTTGATTGGACTTCAACTTCATCAAAAACTACCTTGACCAAAAACTTTAACCTGAAACATGCACTTTCATTTTCTATGTTCAGTGGACCGTGAAATTGGGGTCAAAAGTTTAATTTGGCTTTAAAATTAGAAAGATCATATCATAAGGAACATGTGTACTAAGTTTCAAGTTGATTGGACTTCAACTTCATCAAAAACTACCTTGACCAAAAACTTTAACCTGAAACATGCACTTTCATTTTCTATGTTCAGTGGACCGTGAAATTGGGGTCAAAAGTTTAATTTGGCTTTAAAATTAGAAAGATCATATCATAAGGAACATGTGTATTAAGTTTCAAGTTGATTGGACTTCAACTTCATCAAAAACTACTTTGACCAAAAACTTTAACCTGAAGTGGGACAGACGGACGAACGGACGGACAGACGAACGGACGCACAGACCAGAAAACATAATGCCCCTCTACTATCGTAGGTGGGGCATAAAAACAATTTGGCATTAAAATTAGAAAGATCATACCATAGGGAACATGTGTACTAAGGTTCAAGTTGATTGGACTTCAACTTCATCAAAAACTACCTTGACCAGAAACTTTAACCTGAAACTCCTACTTTCCTTTTCCATGTTCAGTGGACTGTAAAATTGGGGTCAAAAGTCTAATTTGATTCGAAAATTAGAAAGATCATATCATAGGCAACAACTGTACTAAGTTTCAAGTTGATTGCACTTCAGCTTCATCAAAAACTACATTGACCAAAAACTTTAACCTGAAGCGGGACGAGCGGACGGACGAACAGACGGACGGACGCATAGACCAGAAAACATAATGCCCCTCTACTGTCGTAGGTGGGGCGTAAAAATCAGCCCAATATCTGAAGGTGATAGAAAAAAAGTCTGTATGACTGATTTTCAACAATTTTCAGTCTTCAACCCTTAATTTAGGAAAAAATCAGCAGACCGGAACTTAAACTTGTGCTGTAACTGATTATACCAAAAATCAGCTTAATATTTACAGGCGTTTAGAAATAAGTCTGTATAACTATGATTTTCAAAAATTTATCGAAGTCAAAAGACTGTAATTTCGACAAACATTAGCGTAGTGAAATAAAAGCTAAAATTTGATCTGTAACTCATCATGATTAACTCACATACCAAAAATCAGCCCAATATCTGAAGGCATTTAGAAAATAAAGTCTGTTTAACTGTAATTTTAAACAATTTATTAAAAGGCCTTAATTTCTGAAGGAAAAAAAGGCGAAGTAGAACAAACCATAATTTGATCTGTAACTCATCATGGTTAACTCATATATACCAAATATCAGCCCATTATCTGAAGGTGTTACGATAAAAAGTATGTATGAAAGGTTTGTTGCGGATTTATGGAATGACGGACAAGGGTAAAAATATATGGCCCCGACAACTATTTTACAGATATTATTAGAAATCATAAAAATAATAGCGAGAACGTCTTTCAATTTTTAATTTGTAGAACTACAAATCAAGTATATCTGTGATATCAGATCACAAGTTACAACAACACATAAATGCTTCAAATATTTTATTAACATGATTAATTTAAATGCAACTAGATATCATTGAGATGGGAGCCATCTCTGTGGGCCCCGCTGTGAATAATGTGCATTAAAAAATTGTATCTTTACCATAGGACATGGGTTTGTCAACTGAAATCAAAGTTTTTGAACTTGACCTTTGACCTAGGAAGTTGTAAATAAATTATGACACACCCTTTGGTGTTGGTTTATAAACATGTCAAGTATAAACTTTGAAATGATAACGGTTCTTAAGATATAGAGCGGACACGATCTTTCCCATAGGACATGGGGTTGTCAACTGAAACCAAAGTTTTTGACCTTGACCTTTGACCTAGGAAGTTGTACATAAATTATGACACACCCTTTGGTGTTGGTTTAAATACATGTCAAGTATAAACTTTGAAATCATAACGGTTCTCAAGATATAGAGCGGACAAGATCTTCACCACAGGACACAGGGTTGTCAACTGAAACCAAAGTTTTTTTACCTTGACCTTTGACCTAGGAAGTTGCACATACATCATGACACGCCCTCTGGTGGTGGTTAATAAACATGTAAAGTATAAAGTATGAAATCATAATGGTTCTCTAGATATGGAGCGGACACAAAAGTGTTACGGACGGACGGACGGGCGGATGGACGGACGGACAGACTGATCACTATAGGGTACCCGCCTAAAGGGGGGACCCTAATTATAATGATTATTCTTCAGACATTTAAATATATCCATTGAAAACTTGTTTCAACTTCATACTTCTCTTTTACAAGAATGTTTTCTCCACAACAACACTGACATTGTTGGCAAAAAATGCTAAATTTACAAGTGTTTTCAAATTAGATACATTTAATTGTATGCTTCCTTATTTTCGTTTGCACAACACAGTGAAATAAATATAAACAGAAAAATAATAACTAAGCTATTTCAATCAGATTAATATTATTTGCTGTCCTTTATCTGTAATGTATAATTTCTTCCCTTTCATGACTTTCATGATCAGTCATTTTTATTTTATACTTTAATTTTACATTCTAAATTTGGAATGCTAGCTAATCAGATTATTCATTTAATTTCATTAATCCTATTCATCTATATGATATTATATCTAAAAAAACTAAGCAGTTTGTGAGTTCCCATTATATTTTTAAACTTATGCAAACTTTTTCATAAACATGATAAACATACTCTACCTCAGACTGTTTGTTCACTATAACAGGAAAGGAAATATTCTAACTTTTCATTGAAGAGTTTCTTTTTGCTATATCTTATTACCACAAAGAAACTTCTAAATAACAAAGTACAATAAACTAAAACTGATGACACTGAAAATATATAGTCTTTATTCTTGTAAAGTAAATGGTATGGTTCAAATATTCCTTAAATATTAATTCAATACCAATACTTTATATAGGATTTATCCAAGGAAATGAGAACAGGGGAGACAATTACATTAAAAAAATATTTTCCTAAACTTCTAAGAAAATATAAAATCAAGGATTTGTATAGTTAAACTAAATGTAAAAATCCTTGATAAAATCAAGAACTTTATTTTTTTAAAGACCAAAAACATCTTTAAATAGTTAATTGATTGATGAACATTATTTCTGCTCACAGTTTATCTCAATCTTTAATAATATTCAAGATAATAACCAAAAACTGCAAAATTTCCTTGAAATGACCAATTCAGCAGCAGCAACGCAACAACAATTGTTGCCCAATTCATCTGAAAATTTCAGGGCAGAAAAATCTTGACCTGATAAACAATTAAACTTGTGTCAGATTTGCTCTAAATACTTTGGTTTCAGAGTTCTAACACAATATCTACATTTTAACCCTATATTCTTTTGTTAGCCATGGCAGATATCTTGGTTCTTTGGCAGGGTCACCGAACAAATTTTTTAAACTCAATATCCTTATGATGATTGTGGACAAGTTTGGTTAAATTTGTCTTACTAGTTTCAGAGGAGAAGATTTTTGTAAACAATAAGTAAAATTGTTAAAAATTGACTCTAAATGGGCAATAACTCCTTAAGGGGTCAACTGACAATTTTGGTCATGTTGACTCATTTGTAGATCTTACTTTGCTGAACATTATTGCTGTTTTCAGTTTATCTCTTTCTATAATGTGGCAAAATTTCCTTAAAATTGCCAATTCAGGGGCAGCAACCCAACAACCAGTTGTCTGATTCGTCTGAAAATTTCAGGGAAGATAGATCTTGACTTGATAAACAATATGACTACTTGAAAGATTTGCTAGTAATGCTTTGGTTTCAGAGTTATAAGCCAAAATCTTCATTTTACCCCTATGTTCTATTTTTAGCCATGGCTACCATCTTGGTTGATTGGCCGGGTCACCGAACACATTTTTTAAACTAAATACCCCAATGATGATTGTGGACAAGTTTGGTTAAATTTGTCTTACTAGTTTTAGAAGAGAAGATTTTTGTAAACAATAACAAAAATTTAAGAAAAATTGTTAAAAAATGACTATAAAGGGCAATAACTCCTTAAGGGGTCAACTGACAATTTTGGACAAGTTGACTTTTTTGTAGATCTTACTTTGCTGAACATTATTGCTGTTTACAGTTTATCTCTATCTATAATAATATTCAAGATAATAACCAAAAAAATGGCAAAATTTCCTTAAAATTGCAAATTCAGGGGCAGCAACCCAACAACCAACTGTCTGATTCATCTGAAAATTTCAGGGCAGATAGATCTTGACTTGATAAACAATTTAATCCCTGTCAGATTTGCTCTAAATGCTTTGGTTTCAGAGTTATAAGCCAAAATCTTCATTTTACCCCTATGTTCTATTTTTAGCCATGGTGGCCATCTTGGTTGGTTGGCCGGGTCACCGAACACATTTTTTAAACTAGATACCCTAATGATGATTGTGGTCAAGTTTGGTTAAATTTGGCCCAGTAGTTTCAGAGGAGAAGATTTTTGTAAAAGTTAACGACGCCGGACGACGGACGACGACAGACGACAGACGACGGACGACGGACGACGGACGCCGGACGCCGGACGCCAAGTGATGAGAAAAGCTCACTCGGCCCTTCGGGCCAGGTGAGCTAAAAACAGCAATATTTCCTTACATTTCCAACATTTGTCCAATGCAGGGGCAGCAACTTAACAACAGGTTGTACTATTCGTCTGAAAATTTCAGGGCAGATAGAACTTTCTCTGATAAACAATTTTACCCCATGTCAGATTTGCTCTAAATGCTTTGGTTTCAGAGTTATAAGCCAAAATCTACATTTTACCGCTATATTCTATTTTTAGCAATGGCGGCCATCTTGGTTGGTTGGCCGAGTCATGCCACACATTTTTGAAACAAGATACTCCAATGATGATTGTCGCCAAGTTTGGTTTAATTTGGCCCAGTATTTTTAGAGGAGAAGATTTTTGAAAAAGCTAACGACAGAAGACGACGAACGACTGACGCAAAGTGATGAGAAAACTTGGGCCTTCGGGCCAGGTGAGCTAAAAAATGGATATAAAATTTTTTACATGGTAGCATAACATTTGAATCAATTTTAAGTGAGCAGTCTGCAAATTTGTGCTTTCATACATAAAGCTAGAAAAACTGTCCAAATAAAGAGTTCCAATGTTACACGTTTATTTTTTTGGGGGTTCTTTAAAACTTTTTGCAAACATCTGTTTAGGCTTAAGATCTAATATAATGCCATTTCCAACATAATGAATATTTCCAAGCGGCATAACTCTTTAAAAATATTTGATTGGCTCTGATTTTGATCTTGTCTGAGACATAACTTAATATAAACCTTTGATATATAACAAGTTTGATAAAAATCTGGCAAGAATTTTACACATGAATGTATGAATACTTGATTTCAGGAGCGCCACCTACAGTGAAAAGAACAGAAGCTAGAAAAAAATCAGTGGAACAAAATATTGAAAATTGGTTAATTTAAACCTCGATTTTGTCTCGAAACTTACTATTTCAACAAGTATTTACCAACAAACAATACATTTAAAAGATGGGATGTGACATTAGCCAGTGGACGATGAGAATTGGTTCATTTTGTCAATCAATTGGTAGGAACACAATCAAATATCCCGCCATGTTGTTAAACCCAAATCGGATCACCAACTTAAAACTTTTAGTGAGAATAACTTTGTGTATCAGTGCAATTTTGCTACTTAGTGGGGATGTTGAATTAAATCCAGGCCCTCCCCCAACAGATATTAGACCAAATACACGATTAATGTCATTATCGCAATCAAAACTTTCATGGGACAAGGGAGATAATGATGCACTCAGTCGAACTCTTCAGGAAATAAGGTCAGAAATGACTACCATGTCAACAAACATGCTCGCAATGAAAACTGAGATGACTGGTGTAAACCAGAATATAGACAAACTGAACGACAAATTGGACAGTAAAATAGACATGTTACAAACAGAAAACAAACAGCTAAAATCATTGGTCGTGTCCCTAGAAAATCAGGTAGATAAAATTGAGGCCGGTTCCCGTAAGAACAACTTGCTATTTATGGGTGGCGATGATAAACTCAGTGATGTAAACAATGTATTCGAAGATATTAGTAATAAATCGTCAAATCAAAAAGAGTCGTGGGAAGAGTGTGAAATGAAAATAAGGCTATTCTTAGAATCTGTACTAGAACTGGGTAAAGAATTTGCTGAAAATGTACAAATTGAACATGTACAACGTGTCCGTGGAACAGAAAGAAAACGGCCGATAATTGTTAGATTCTTAAGCTACAGAGACAGAAACCTAGTATTGAAAACGGCAAAAAATATTCTTAAACAAAGTCAAACTTACAGAGTCAACAAAGATTTTACACCAAGTGTGCGAACTGCAAGGAAAAATTTAAGCCCATTCCTTCTACGTGCAAGGGAAAATGGCAGTAAAGTCTCAATGCGTCAAGATAAACTTTTGATCGATAGTAAACTGTACACTTTTGACGCGTAAACTCAAGACATACAAGAAGTCACAAGAAAATAGGGATGTGGTCAAGGCTCACGGTACTGTATATATGACAATTATTTTAAATGTAAACCCGATTCCTCAGAGAACAAAATTAAGATTGTGTCTTGGAACATTGAAAGTCTAAAAACTAAGTTATATCGTGACTAGAAGTCTGTTGATGAGATAGTAGAAAATCATGATGTTATTAGCTTTCAAGAAACATTTCAAAAAACAGAGGATGAATTTGTAAATACGTTTTGTGATTTTGAATGTTACGAAAGTATTCGTGTAAACGATCAATTTGTCTACAACAAAGCTTCAGGTGGTGTGTTAGTGTTGGTTAGAAAAAATATTGTTACAACATATAAAGTTATACAAATCTTCAAACAATTTAAAGATATGGTTATACTTAAATTTTGTTCTGAAAACAAAACAATTATAATGGTATTTATTTATATACCCCCAGAAAACTCTATTTTTTATAGTAATCAGAACACTACAAATGGTATTGATATTCTTGAAGAAGCGCTTTTTGAGGTTGAATCATTGTATGATAATTGTGAAATACTTATGGCGGGTGACTTTAATTCTAGGACTTCAGAATTAAATGATTTTGTCACAGAAGATAAACCTAACTATATTCCTGGTCATATACATAATAAACAACGATCACACTCAAAGTCATATATTACGCAGTGTAAACGTAGCAATAAAGACAAAATTACAAATAATTATGGTCGCTCATTGATACAGTTGTGTTGTGCAAAGGATTTATATATATTAAATGGACGCAAACATAATGATAGAGATGGTGAATTCACTTATATGTGTGCAAATGGTGCTAGTGTTATTGATTATTTTATTTCTAGCTATAACATATTCAGATGGATATCACATTTTAGTGTACTTTCTGTTGATTTATCTAAACATTTACCAATTTCTTGTTGCTTAGATATTCCAGTTTCAGGACATGTTGAAAATGGTGAAGAATATTGTAATGAGAAACAGATACGATTTAAATGGAACAGTAACAAAGCTCAGTTGTGCAAAGATCTAATAGTCAATCCGACTTCCTTAGCAGGTTTAAATGATATTTTAGAATTAATAGACAGCAATACAAATGACGCTGCCAAGGCATTTATATCTCACTTGCAAAATATTTGTACAGAAGCAGGTTTATTATCATGTCATAATAAAAGCAGTGAACGTGCTATTAACAATCAGGAATGGTTTGACTCAGAATGTGTGTCTATGAAAAGAAAAAAGTGTAAATTATTAAATGATTTTCGAGCAACTAGCAATGCTGACATACTACAAGAATATGTTAAAACGAAACAAAATTTTAACAAGTTGTGTGAAACTAAACAAAAACAACACAAAGAGAATAAGAAAACTGAATTATGCATTATTGCTAAAACTGGAGATTCTTGTAAATTTTGGAAATTGATCAAATCAGTTATTAGTAAATCTAATATACCTAGGTCAAATATATCTAGCGAAGAATGGAAAACTTATTTTTCTGATCTTTTGAACCCTGAAATAATAGATAAAGATGTAATTTTTTCTGAATTTGTTGATAATTTTGTACAGGCTCATAATACTGAATGTGATTTATGTATTGATGAAAATTTTTCATATTTAGACAGTGATATTACTAGTGAAGAAATTTTAAGTGAATTAAAAAAGCTTAAAAATAATAAATCACCAGGTGAAGATGGTTTATCAGGGGAATTTTATAAATGTTTATCTTCAACACTTCTGCCAGTGTTATTAAAATTATTTAATAAAATATTTCACACTGGAGATTTTCCAGAATGTTGGTCTACTGCTATTATTATTACATTGTTCAAAAAAGGCGATAGAAATGATTGTGGTAACTATCGTGGTATATCACTTTTATGTGTTATAAGTAAAATTTTTATGGGTATTATTTGTAATAGATTAAAAGTATGGTCAGATTTGAATGAGCATTTAATAGAAGAACAAGCTGGTTTTCGCAGTGGCTATTCCACAATAGATAATATTTTCATACTGTGTAGTATTATTATGAAATATTTATCAAGGAAAAAGGGTGTTCTGTACTGTGCATTCATTGATTTTAGCAAAGCCTTTGATGGCATCAATCGTTCAAACTTTTTTATATATTGTTAAGTAAAAATTTACATGGTAGAATGATAAAGCTATTGCAAAATATTTATGGCAATGTCAAAGCAAAAGTTAAAACAACTGATGGATTATCAGAAACTTTTACATGTAATTCTGGTGTGAGACAAGGTTGTACTTTAAGTCCTTGGTTATTTGCAATGTATATAAATGAACTTGCAACTGAAATTGAGAACAGTGGTGGAAATGGCATCTTTATACATGAGAACTTTCATAACGTTATGCTACTACTGTTAGCAGACGATCTTGCACTTATAGCCGATACACCAATTGATCTACAGAGAAGATTAAACAATTTAGAAAAGTATTGCGAAAAGTGGAATATGACTATAAACATGGACAAATCAAATATTGTTGTATTTAAAAATGGAGGTAAATTATCTAAAAATGAGAAATGGTACTTCAATAATGAACCTTTAAAAGTTGTCAGTTATTATAAGTATTTAGGAATATATTTTTCCAATAGACTGAAATGGACTTACTGTTGCAAAACATTACGAATGCAGTGTGAAAAGGCTCTGAACATGATAAAACATTGTATGTGTAAACTTGGAACTAGAGATATAAATCTTGGATTCAAGTTATTTGACTCTATGGTTGCTCCAATTCTTTATTATGGTGCAGAATTATGGGGAACAGAGAAAGTGAAAGACTTTGAAACTGTTCAAAATAAATTTTGTAAATGGCTACTAGGAATGGGCCAAAAGACTAATAATCACATAGCAAGAGGTGAATGTGGCCGTCATGAACTATATATAAATTATGCGTGTAAACCTATTAAGTATTTTCTACACTTACAATGCATGGATGATAACAGACTTCCAAAACTATGCTATCGTATGATGTTTAAAATGAATGAACATGGACGTTTAAATTGGTGTTCTAAAGTGCAAAGACTATTATTTTCAAATGGATTTGGTGTTGTATGGGAAAGTCAAAAAAGTGTTGGAGATGCAAAATTGTTTTTACATTTTTTTAAACAGAGACTTACAGATATAAACTTACAATCTTGGTCAGATTATATTGGCAACTCATCAAAGTGTGCTTTTTATTCAAAAGTTAAGGATTATATTTGTATAAATGAAAATATACAGAAACTGTCATATAATCTTAGATATGAAACTTTTTCAATTTTATGTTCAAACCATAAGCTAGCTATTGAACAAGCTAGACATGAAAACCAACCAAGGGAAAATAGGTTGTGTAAAATTTGTAATACAAATGAAATAGAAGATGAATTCCATTTTGTACTAGTTTGTCCAATTTTGGCTGATATAAGGAGAAATTTTTTACCATTATGGTGTCAAAGTAATTGTAACAGAGACACTTTAACTAGTCTTTTTAGAACAGAAAATTTAATTACTTTGAAAAATCTGGCTGTATTTTTGAAAAAAGATAAATGCTGTAGAGAAGAAGTCTTGTCACTATGACTTGATCAAATGAATATACTTAATAAATAAATAAATAAATTTATTACAAATACAAGTTTATAAAACTTTTTGAAAATTAATAGATATACATGTATATATATATATATATATATATATATATGTTGGTAATATGTGTGTGTTATATTGTTTAATATATGTTATTATTGAACTGTAGTTGATATTAAAATGTGAATTTATAAATGTACCGTGGGCTGGAGGCCTGTTTTTGTACAATAAACTTGATTTGATTTGATTTGATTGAATACTTGATTTCAGAAAGTATTATATATCTTTTAGCAACAAAAACATGTTTACAACATGACAAATGACAAACAGTTGAGACCAATTCATAACTGTTACACTAAATATGGAAATTTCCATATAATTAATATTTCAAAGGGCCATAACTCTTAAAAAAATAATTGATCCGCACCGATTTTTAACATTGCTGATATAAACCTATAAATTATAGAAGTTTTATTAGAATTTGACAAGAATTGTACATATGAGAGCACTAAAAAGACAGGACAGAAGCATGGACCCCAGGTATTTCAATGTTTTGTGGGGACAATAAGAAAAATATCTTAAGACTTGATATTTAAAAGTCACTGTCCCAATAACAGGGTAAAACCATATAAAACTAGAGAATAATTTCATGTATGTGGATACTTCTAGTATAGGTATACACCTTATTTTGGAAAATGCCTTTTTGAAGAAATTCATATATATATAGAGAGTTCACTAGGACAATGATACAACTGGAAAGAAAAAAACAGTGATTATCATTTGAGAATTGAATGCTTCTTTTTGTAACTTCATTGGGGTGTAAAAGCGTTGACCAAAGTACATTTTGTATGAAGTGCTGGTGTCAGAGTATAATACCTGAAGAGATAAACCACTTCTGTGATGCCATCCTGTTAAGGCTCCATGGCAAATACTTTTACAGTTTTTCATATAACCTGCTGTAGTAACTATGACACCACTAGGGACTATTCCTTTTGGTTTGAGTGCATAACATTCTTCTTGAATTTTTCCCCCAGCTCTTTCTAGGATTAAATTTGAAACAATTCCATTTTTCAAATTTAAATCAGTTCCAACTGTATTCACCAACATATCAACCTAAAATCAAAATAAATAACATATGTTGTATACAATTCAATGTAATGTATTTTTTCTAGGAGATAACAGAATATTTTTTTTATATTTTATAGATGGAAGTAAAAAATGTATACATACATGTTGGTCTACTAAAGATCCTATTGTGATATGTACTTTCAAAGGGCAGTTTTCTGAAAGAAAGAAAATAAACTTTACATTTTGGTCTCATTAACTTCCTATTTTGTTAGAAGACAATCATATTTATCTGGACACATACATGTACAAGCAGTCTTGCATACGTCTCTTACCTTCATACATGTATTGCTTTACCAATGATAATTTAAATTATAATATGAAGTGCTTCTTTCGCTTTGTAAACCAATCCATGCTTAAATCCATTAAATTTGTTTGCACATGCATTATTATATTAACTACAGTAGAAAAATTAATTTTATCGAAAATAGCATGCATTTAATATATTTCATTAACTTTAAACAATTTCAAACTCTTAAATGATGCACATGTTTTTATAATACACATGTAATGACTAAGTGAATGTGTTACAATTTGCAATTGACATGTTGGCATGTTGACCACCAAAGAAGACGACGTTTAATAATAATTTTTTATGTTATATTGTGACACGAATATTGTCAATAAATTTGTTAATTTCTGTTTCCATTTTGAATTTTAGAATTACAACTTTGCTCATTCAAACAATGGTTGTAACTAACAAGCATTCTGTGAGTATTGCATGGTAATACATAGCCTCCTGCCGGTTCTAACTTTGATCTTTAACTTGTCATGGTGTTAACTACAAAACATAACAAACAGACCTAACCTCCAAATTCTTCAAACAATTTACTGAAGAAATTGAAAAAATCCAAAATGTCATCTATCTTAATACAATGTCTATAACAAATCTTTTTTAATAAATGAGTTACTTTATACAACGATGGCGTGATACTAATATACGGCCACAAATTATTTTGCAGTCGTATAAAAATTGGGAAAAAAATATTAAACATTTTTCTCTATCATGTCTATAGTTAGATTGAAAGAAGCTTCTGTCAAAGTTTGGTAAAAATCTAGGATGGTTTATAAGTCCATTTGGCATTTATAAGTAAAATACGGAAAAATAGGAAAAAAAGAGTTACAAAATTTCCTTCTAGATACTATAGTTTTTTATTATTAACATCAGCCATGTTAGCTTCTGTCCAAAGTTTGGTAGAAATCCAAAAATCTTTCTATTTTAAGAAAGTTATCCAAATTTAAGAACTTTAACCACTGAGTAAATGTAAACTGGGAGAAAACTAAAATTGAGAATGAAAATGAGGAATGTGTCAAAGAGACAACAACCCGACCATAGAGCAGACAACAGCAGAAAGTCACCAACAGGTCTTCATTTATCATGTTCATAAGTAAAATAATGATAACCATGATTTTATTTTTTAACAAAATTAACATCAAGATACTATCTTATGATCAAAAACAAGCTTCTGTCCAAATTTGGTAGAAATCCAGGATGATTTAAGTAAGAAATAAAATTTTGAATACTTTAACCACAGATGAATATTTGTGGATGCCACCAACAAATGTAGGATCGCTAAGTCTCGCTTTTGCAACATAAGTCAGAGGCTCAATGAAAAACATATTACCTATTTGTGTTGGCTTTGAAGGCAATGATTGCCAATCAAAACTATCAAATGAGCTTAGTGAAGTTGCATTGATCATTTCAACCACCTCCTTAACTTCATGTTCATCAAAAATACATAGATAAATTTCCTGAATTGAAGTAACATTTTTTGTTGACAGCTGACTATTCAGAGCTTCAATGATTTCACTTCCTTGACAGCTAGCCTTTCTGTCCTCAATGATCTGTACTGGGATTGCTAAGCTTTGTATGCCTTCTTTTTCACAGTGTAGGATGACTTTCTGCATTGCTAAATTTATATCTCCCTTCTTTACAGTTTGGTTTTGAGTGGTGGTAACTGTTAGTAAGACTGTGTGAAATGGAAAATTTGATTTAGCTGAAATCTGTTCAATTTCACCAATGGTGTACTTTTTAGGATTATTCATTGACACGTTCTTCTTTACTGGTGTCCATAAATCTTCATCTCCTGAAAAATTAAATTTCTAATTATGCATATCATAATCCAACAAGATTGGGAAAATGATTGTTTACATGATGTACCAGTAGAACTAAATTAATGTTTTCCTCTGTCAAGCCAAAATTTCTGATAGAGCCTCAAATAATTTCTACAAACTATCAGAAACCAGTCTTCAGAGTAACAAACAGATGCATAAACCAAAAAACATAATGCCCCTAAGTGGGGCATAAAAATGAGGTCATTGTGGTTTGATCTGTCCTGGACACTGGTTTCTTTTTTAACATATCATTTTCATGATAGGTGTGGACAGAAATCTTAATTTCAAAACCAGTTTTTATTAATTTTAATAGCAGAGTGGTGGCTATAATCACTGATAATGAAGACTCAAAAACAAGAATGGGTGAAAGTATAGTGTTTTTGTGAGGATTTTAACAAGACTCAGTGTAAGGTAATGAATCCTTTGCTTTATCTCCTAACTTATTCAAATAGAATTCCTAACAGAGTCGAACCAAACACATGTTTATTTTGTTCATTAACCAATTGAAATTGACAAACAGTAATATAATGACACTACCATATACTGATATAAAGTATCAGATGGTGAAAACCATATTTTTTTTCCGTATTCAAACAATTTTTCCTAGGTTAGCAAAAAAAAGTATTTGAAGATTCTGGTCTACACTCGTGACACTTACAGACTAGATGTTTTTCAAAAAGGTACTGCAAACTTGTAGAGGTTTGTTTATAAGTTTCACAATTTTAAAATAAAATTTCAAGACCCATGTACAAATATAAAAAGGTCAAGCATCAACATGAAACTATGACAACATTGTTAGAAAACTGATACCCACGAATTAAAGTACTTTCACAGTACAAATGTATATGTTAAGTTTAATAAGAGAAACAGTCAGAAGATAAATCATTAATATATAAAATACCTTGCAGGAAATCATCACTGTAACCAATCGGGAAGAGACATTCATTTGACGGTACAACAATAGCATCAACATCTAGGTCACAAGTTCTACCATGTATGACAACAACATGAAAATCATTGTCTAATTTGCTGTATGTACAAATCTGTTCAACTTTTGATTCTGATTGTGAAACAATGCATTTATGTTCCTCTTCAACAGAATTAACAAAATCCTTGGCTGTTTTATCTGTTATCTTTCTCACCATTTCAAGATCTTGAACTCTAATACAATCAACATCAATCTTCTGCATGGAAAGTTTCCTAATTTCAGCAATACATAATTGAATATTGTTGCTATTCTCATAGTTAGAACTAACACATATGAATGGGGGATTATCAAGCCTGACATGCACACAAAATTCTTCCTCTAATTCCTGGATATTTTTCACACAATATTTTTTTAAAAAGAAAAATTTCTCAACCCTGATATGAAAAACCTCCATCTTTGGTCCCATCACTGAATCAATTTGAGAGACAAATTCAGCACTAATGTCATTGGCAGCAACTAAAACAATCTCCTCTTCGCCTATCTTATTTCCAAAGACCATGGCTTTTGTAGAGAATTGGTTCGATTCAGCAATGTCTTGAATTTTTTTATTGATATCCTTTGTTATAGTTGAAACAACTAAAAGTCGACTAACCGATACAGATTGTAAGATGATATCAATGCCCCTTTTGGCAGTTTCATTGTCTTTGGCTTTTCCCCATATAAGAAATTTATCATCATCACAAGAATAACACCAGTAACACTGAATTTCCTTTGCTTGCAACATTTTTGTTAAATATTTCTGAATTTCTGGCTTTTGGTCAATCAGGATATATACTTCCTGATCAATGTTGCTTTCATAATAACCTACATCTTTAAAAAAATCCCTCAATTCATTTTCTGTTATCTCTATTTGATTTCCAGACCCGTTTAAGACTAATGATATGTTTTCAATCTCTTCAAGAATCTCAACTTCAGGAAACTTTTGCTTAAATTTTTCTCTGTAATCTTTATCTTTGAATAATGAAACAGGAAGCGGTTTCAATTTAATTTGTTTTACTGCAATTGATGTTGTATTATTTTCATTCGGGTTTTTCCTGCTTTTTTTAAGTGCCTTAATCTCCCTTTCTTTGACCAACCTTGATATCTCATAGAATTCTAACATAACATCATCTGTAGCAACCAAAACTGTACAATCATCTCCATCAATCTGTATCATTTTTTTCCCTGAATATTTTTCATGTAAATTATCATATTTTGGATCTGCGAACACTAAGTTATCATCACAACCATATTTCTTTTCTATTGTACACTCATCAAGAAAGGTGAAGCCAAGGTTAACTACTGGGTCAGAAAAAGCAAATATTTTCACCATTTCTTTCTGAGATAGTGTTGCATATACACAAATGATTCCTTTCCCATGGATGTACTTTTCAACATATTCTCTAACCTCTGGCATTTCTAACAACTGAATGATAAGTTTACTTGTATGTTTCTCACCACTTTTTATACTTGAAGGCCATTTCTTCACCTCTTCAGCACATGCACTTGCTTGGTCTATTGGTCCAAAGATTTCAACACTGTCTGCTAATATTTCAATCTTTATCTGAGGAAAAACCTTTTGCAATCCTTCTTTCCCTTTCAATCGTCCAAATAAATTACAGTTGTCAATACCTAGTTGAACAGTCTGAGAACTAGATGATGAAGTTTGAATGGTTGGTGAAACAAAATCTATTAACTTTGTGAACATTACTTCAACCAATTGTTCTTGTCCAACAATTACTAACTTTTCGTCTTCCTGACAATATACATGAAGATTTCTCTGTACAAACTCAAATTTGACTCGATTGAGTTCACAGAGTAAAAACCTAAAGTCTGTCTGATCTGTTGGTAGCTCCTTTACAGTTAAATGCTCCATTAATTTGGCTAATTCTCCTTCTATTGCAGTAATCATTGTTGTCCCTTCATCTCTTGAATTTGCCTCTAGGCCAAATTTGACTTTCACTTCATTAACATCAAATTCTACTTTAAATGACTTGTGTACAGCTTTTTTCATTTTCTCTTTAAGGGTTGAACTTTCAAGAACTAAAAACTGAAACGCAGCAATATTGATCTGTTTCAGAGATGGTTTTTCTGTCAGTTCTCCATTTGGTGTCCTAACAACTATCTTAAACTTAACCGTGGATGGCCAAAGAGATAAAAAATCCTCTCTAACTGCAGATGCTAAAAGAGAATTAAAATGCAAAATAATAAATAGGTCATTGCACAATTTTAATAAAAAAATCATTAATGCAAATTGGCAAATTAAGAGTTCAATAAAATATGTGAAAGCAATTGTGAAAGCAATTTTTTAGGTTAACAAAAAGGAAGCACTTTAAAAGTGCTCTTTGCCTTAAACAATGTTATATCAAACTATTATGAAAATGCTTTATACATTTGTTAATCTCAAACCTGCATTTTCTTTTATAAAAATGATATTATCATGATTATGCAATAAGAATATTTAAAAAGGTAACCTGGCTGAACAGCAACAAATGGATCAACTTGATACTCAAAGGCAATGTATCCTATGAAGAGTCAAGTGGCAAAATAGATCATGTTGATTTATCGTGCAATTCTGATAATTTTTGCTGTTCTTTATCTTCTAAATAAAGGTTTACAAAAAAAAAAAAAAAACACAAATAGAAAACAAGAGTGCACACACTGAAATGTCACTTCCACTATACTGACCATGTTGATAGTCCTTACATTTTAAGTTTTACTACAAGTATCACATTCACATAAAGGAGTAGGTCCGGTTAGGCCCGATTTTGGCCTCAAATTTCAGGTTCATCTGACGAAAGATTTTGACCACTTTTTAAACACTTAAAAGTGTCTATTTCATTTGAATCAATTATTTTATGTAAAAGATTTTAACTGATTTTGTCATTAAAAACGACCCGATTCAAGTTCAAATATGAAAAATTCTAACAAATATGCCGAAAAATGTCACTTTTCAGATGGTTTTCGTCATAAATGAAATTGGCTCCATCCGTGTTCATCCTCAATCTTTATATATGTTATGTATTATCATAATATACATGTTATGTATTATCATAATATACAACTTACCTTTAAATATTAAGGATGAACACGAATGCGGTCACTTTCGTTTCACACGAAAACCGTCTAAAATTTAACTAAAATGCTAGAATTGTGAAGATTTCAGTAATTTAGCATGACTAATAATTGTGCTAGTACCTGATATATGTGCATTGTAATGTCAAAAAAAAAGCCCATATTTATGTAGCAGAAGCATTCTTCTTTACAATCAATAACTAAAAGTTTACATTTTAACAATTTTTTAAAACTGCTATATTTTGGGGCCAAAAAGGGGTCTTACTGAACCTACTCCTTTATGATCCAAGAAAATGAGGTCAAGGTCACATAAACCAAGCCAGAATTACATGTACAAAGATGACCTATAGCTTAATTATTATAGTATAAAAGAAACAGACCAAATCATGGAATTTCTTTATTGACCAATAAACAATGAAAATGAAGTCCAGGTCAGATGAACTCTGCCAGACAGATATAATTATACATTGCAAATATATTTGACGTATTGGTCATAGTCATACCTGTCAACTGACCCGCATTTTGCAGGTGTGACCCCAGATTTTCACAATTCTGAGGGATCACCCAGGACACCCGCAGGGTCACTGAATAAACCTGGAATTCTGAAAATGACCTGTTTTCACCTGGATTTCTAAGCCTAAAGAATGATTTCATAAGAGATTTTTCTTTGAAATACCGGCAAATTCTTAATTCCTCCATCAACAGAAGTTCAGCTACCTGTGTAAACTATCAAATTAAGTGACCCATCAAGTGCATGGCTTCACTTGACAGCTTTGGTGTCAAACACACTGTTGATTAACACCAATTACCTTAGCTTTAGGTCGTAAATAAATTTCACTGTTGTCACGTTTTACAAACATTTTTCAACTGAGTTACTTCCCCTTTTTTGTCACCATTCAAAATTTTTCCTTATATTTACGTTTTTTGAGGTAAAAAAGATCAAATCTACTACAAATATAACTTAAATACATATTGAAATACAAATGTATAACTTTTCATTTAATTCATACCTTAATACAATTATAAAAAAAAAAAGTTGAAAATTATTTTTTTTTTTTTTTCATCTATACCATGTATACTTCTTTTAACTTTATTTTACTATACTCTAATTACAACTAAACATTATCTTACCGACCGTGCGAGGGCTGAAAGGCCAGTCAAGGTCGTTAAACACCACCACATATATATACATTATCTTAGTTGATGCTGAAAAACTGATTAGCCAGTCACAACTACTTATAAAGGATTGAAATAAAGCCAGTTGCAAGATACATCTTGAGGGTGAATTACTATATATGTAGAACAATGTAGATTAAATGTCAATCATTAACTAAAGAAGAGGAGAAAGTGTAAAAAAGTTATCAAAAGCTTTTCAAAGTGCAATGAAATGATGATTAATAAAGTTAACATGTTTTGGAAACTTTTATTTAAATTATAAAAAAAAAATGTCCCCTAATTACTGAAATTCAGCTCCAAAAAGTACGCATTATGACCTGAGATTTCATTCTTCAATGCAGGTCATGACCTGCATTTTCATCGTCACAGGTTGACAGGTATGGTCATAGTATGTAAGAAACAAAGTTAGGGAGCTACCATTTGATTTTTATGGGGGGGCTAGGATGAAATTTGAAAAAAATAGGCAGGACAGGAGTTTTGAGTAAAAAAAAAGGCAGGATGAGACACTTGCAAAAAAAAAAAGTCAGGACGACAATTTAGGTAAAAAAAAGTCAGGATAAACTTTTAAAAAAAAGGCAGGACCGAACAGAGTGAAAAATAAAAAGGCAGGACAGAGATTACAGCTAAAAAAAAATGCAGGACAAAATTTTTAATCCTAGCCCCCCATAAAAATCAAATGGTAGCTCCCTTAACCAGGTAAACTTGACATTAAAAAACAAACCGTGAAAATGAGGTGAAGTTCAAATGATACCTGCAAGACAGACTTTTACACCTTACAATTATTTCATACATTAAATATAGTTATATTGCTTACAGTTTATTAGAAAAACAGACCAAACACACAATATCTCAAAATAAGCGATGAACCATGAAAATGAGGTCAAGGTCAAATGAAACCTGGCAGATTAACATGTGCATCATAAAATATTTAAATACACCAAATATAGTTGACCTACTGCATAGAGTATTAGAAAAACAAACCAAAACCTAAAAAATAAACATTGATCAATGAACCATATAAATGAGGTCAAGGTCAAATAAAAAATGCCAGGATGGTTCAAGAAAGTTATCAAAATTTCAAAAACTTTAACCACAGAGTGAATATTTGTGGAAGCCGCCAACGACGGAATGTAGGAATGCTATGTCCTGCTTTTTCAACATGTGCATCATAAAATATTTAAATACATCAAATATAGTTGACCTACTGCATAGAGTATTAGAAAAACAAACCAAAACCTAAAAAATAAACATTGATCAATGAACCATATAAATGAGGTCAAGGTCAAATAAAAAATGCCAGGATGGTTCAAGAAAGTTATCAAAATTTCAAAAACTTTAACCACAGAGTGAATATTTGTGGAAGCCGCCAACGACGGAATGTAGGAATGCTATGTCCTGCTTTTTCAACTAAAGTTGAAGGCTCTACAAAAACACAACTTAAAATCATTGAATCATGATAACGCAGTTAAGGTCAGATGACACCTGACACCACTTGGACATGTACAACTTACAATCCTTCCATGTACACAAAATATAGTGGATCTATTGCTCATGAGACTTGGACTTGACCACAATAATTAACCTTGTTCACCGATCCATGAAATGAGGTCGAGGTCAAGTGAAAACTGTCGGACAGGATCTTGCAAGGAATGCATATATACCAAATACATAAAGTTCGTTATTCTTTTACTCATAAGGATAGAGAAATGAAAGACCCTTTTGAACTCAATGTGATATAATCTAGTGCCACTTATGTATATTGAAAAAGGGCATACTACAAGGAGAAAAAGGATGAACACGAATGCGGTCACTTTCGTTTCACACGAAAACCGTCTAAAATTTAACTAAAATGCTAGAATTGTGAAGATTTCAGTAATTTAGCATGACTAATAATTGTGCTAGTACCTGATATATGTGCATTGTATTGTCAAAAAAAAAGCCCATATTTATGTAGCAGAAGCATTCTTCTTTACAATCAATAACTAAAAGTTTACATTTTAACAATTTTTTAAAACTGCTATATTTTGGGGCCAAAAAGGGGTCTTACTGAACCTACTCCTTTATGATCCAAGAAAATGAGGTCAAGGTCACATAAACCAAGCCAGAATTACATGTACAAAGATGACCTATAGCTTAATTATTATAGTATAAAAGAAACAGACCAAATCATGGAATTTCTTTATTGACCAATAAACAATGAAAATGAAGTCCAGGTCAGATGAACTCTGCCAGACAGATATAATTATACATTGCAAATATATTTGACGTATTGGTCATAGTCATACCTGTCAACTGACCCGCATTTTGCAGGTGTGACCCCAGATTTTCACAATTCTGAGGGATCACCCAGGACACCCGCAGGGTCACTGAATAAACCTGGAATTCTGAAAATGACCTGTTTTCACCTGGATTTCTAAGCCTAAAGAATGATTTCATAAGAGATTTTTCTTTGAAATACCGGCAAATTCTTAATTCCTCCATCAACAGAAGTTCAGCTACCTGTGTAAACTATCAAATTAAGTGACCCATCAAGTGCATGGCTTCACTTGACAGCTTTGGTGTCAAACACACTGTTGATTAACACCAATTACCTTAGCTTTAGGTCGTAAATAAATTTCACTGTTGTCACGTTTTACAAACATTTTTCAACTGAGTTACTTCCCCTTTTTTGTCACCATTCAAAATTTTTCCTTATATTTACGTTTTTTGAGGTAAAAAAGATCAAATCTACTACAAATATAACTTAAATACATATTGAAATATAACTTTTCATTTAATTCATACCTTAATACAATTATAAAAAAAAAAAGTTGAAAATTATTTTTTTTTTTTTTTCATCTATACCATGTATACTTCTTTTAACTTTATTTTACTATACTCTAATTACAACTAAACATTATCTTACCGACCGTGCGAGGGCTGAAAGGCCAGTCAAGGTCGTTAAACACCACCACATATATATACATTATCTTAGTTGATGCTGAAAAACTGATTAGCCAGTCACAACTACTTATAAAGGATTGAAATAAAGCCAGTTGCAAGATACATCTTGAGGGTGAATTACTATATATGTAGAACAATGTAGATTAAATGTCAATCATTAACTAAAGAAGAGGAGAAAGTGTAAAAAAGTTATCAAAAGCTTTTCAAAGTGCAATGAAATGATGATTAATAAAGTTAACATGTTTTGGAAACTTTTATTTAAATTATAAAAAAAAAATGTCCCCTAATTACTGAAATTCAGCTCCAAAAAGTACGCATTATGACCTGAGATTTCATTCTTCAATGCAGGTCATGACCTGCATTTTCATCGTCACAGGTTGACAGGTATGGTCATAGTATGTAAGAAACAAAGTTAGGGAGCTACCATTTGATTTTTATGGGGGGGCTAGGATGAAATTTGAAAAAAATAGGCAGGACAGGAGTTTTGAGTAAAAAAAAAGGCAGGATGAGACACTTGCAAAAAAAAAAAGTCAGGACGACAATTTAGGTAAAAAAAAGTCAGGATAAACTTTTAAAAAAAAGGAGAAAAGCTAACATTGTGAAAATTGAACTTGACCTTCATATAGTCACATGCAGGACTATATATATCTCTCAATTTGAAAACAATTTGTCAAAGTGTTTTCATTTTATTGAATGGACAATGTTTGGCAGCCGCTTCCTGCCGTACTGTTACCCCCAATTCAATAACCAATATTTCTTTTTTACTTTAAAAATCTGTTAAAAATGGGCTTTACTCTAGCTATATCCCCAATTTCAGGGAACAAACTTGATAAAAAAAACAATAGAATCGGAGAAATTCCATTTAAATCTATCATATATGAAAATGTATATCTACATTTGTTTATAAATGTAGCTTATTTTGGGAAAATGTAGGAAGCAATTTGCATTTATTGGATTTTGATAAAGAATTGCAAATATATCTTTATTCGATGGAGTTGACACATAACAACACAATATATAACATCACCTGACAGTCGGAAACCAGGTTGAAATAGAACAAAAGAATCGAAGCTCTTTCTTAGAGAAGGCAATAAATGCTTACTGTATTGTTTACTATAGTGACAAATTTTTTAAAAGTTAATAGAAACAAACAAAATTGCAATTTTCTTCTCAATTACGAGGTGTTTTATTTTAAAAACACCATTTGCATAAGTTTTCAATTTATCTAGTTCATAGTTAAGCAGAACAATTAGATATTAAGTCGACGACATGGGTATCTTTCAAGTTGGATGACAAAAATGCATTAAACCTCTGATTTTTTTTTTTAAATTAACACGGACGGAAAACGTATCAATCTATTAGTTCAGTAATTTTCGTGTCTGCCTTCCATTATGTGACTGAAGAAAAAAATGGGTAACAATTGTATCGAAAAGAGAAAATCGAGTGCACCTTTTTATGTTCGGGTGTGTTTGAGTTGAGAATTTTGTCTTGATATCGTACAAAATAAGAATATTTCATACATTGTCTCGCTACAGATTCTATCGTTTTTATATATTAAAGCTACAGGTTGACGTTATAACACAAAAAACTCACAGTACTAAAAGATGAAATATATTGGTCAATTGAAATACCTATCTAATGAGTCACAAAAACAGAGAAGGTGTGTTCGAATAGCTATTTTTTTTACTGAAAGTACTTGACGACAGTCTTCCAAGTTGGATGATGAAAATGCATATCTTCGAAAAATTCTAATTTCTTTGTGTGTGATAACTAGAGTTTATAGTCTTCATACACTAAAAAAATCTAGTCTGCCCTTCCACGAAATATTTAATTAGATTTTTTTTTAAATGTTTAAGAATTTTCGAAATTTCCACCTGACAACCGATCAGACATTAGTTTTAAGTTGAATCAATGCAGACAAGATTACTAACTGATGCTCATTAGCTAGTTGATACCTTTGTCTTTAAAAATACAACTGACATATAAGGATCGTAATGGTGCAATGTGGATAAATTTATCGGTTTCCAAGAGCAAAATTGGTAGCGCGTCATCCCTACAATGGCTTCCGTTTCTACGATTGTGAAAATGAACTGGCGTAATGGGGAGATAATTTTGACGAAGTAGGATCCTGACTGCTGAAATAGGTATGGTAAATATAGTAAATGGCTTATAATATAAATCATATAATTAAATAGAGAGAAATTTTAATATATAATGATCATATTTCTAAGTTCATGATTTAATTTAACATACATGTTTTTGGTCTGACTCCATGAGTTGTTGCCATGTTTTTTGAGGTGGAATCATTGCCTAGCAAATATGGACTAGATGCTATGCTTTTAGTGCCAGGTTCATTTCTGTCAATTTCTAAAAATAAAATGGAAAAAGACATAATCATGCCAAGAATACACATCTCATAAAAGAACTAATAAAGGTCTTCATTGAGCACAGAATGATATGACCAGGGTAAATCAAGGAAATGTATATCAAATGCAAGCATGGGCACAATATTGTAAATGACATTTTTAAGTGCCAGTCTTTGTGAGAATCAGGCAATTTAGGTAAAAACTAAAACATGGTTAGAAAAATTCCACCCAGCTAATCATGTTATTTTATACTAACCATTATCCTGAGTTAAAAAGTATTAGTCTTTCATTTGTGTGTGTCTGGTAATATCAAATAACTTGGTTAAAATGATAGCTAATTACAGAGTTATCTCCCCTTATTCATTAATTTCTAGTGCATGTCAACTAATTTGTATCTTCTATTACCAGAACAGAAAATGGAAAGGAATGTTATTTTTGTGCATAACTACATATTATGAACTGAAATCAATGTAAAATTGGGTGGGGTTTTTTGGTCATGTTTTCACCACTGCCTGATTCTTAGGCAGGCTGGCTCTTAAATACAACAAGTGAAACTGCTCACTGATGATACCCCCGCCGCAAGTGGATAATAATAATAGT
This sequence comes from Mytilus galloprovincialis, assembly GCF_965363235.1. Taxonomy (NCBI): domain Eukaryota; kingdom Metazoa; phylum Mollusca; class Bivalvia; order Mytilida; family Mytilidae; genus Mytilus; species Mytilus galloprovincialis. Next base: position 65,943,131 of record NC_134850.1, on the reverse strand, counting down.
GTAAAACTATGCAAGTGTTCGGTAAACAGGAAGTTGTCGAGTGATGAATCTGAAAACGCATCACACGGTATAGCTGACTTATATAAATCCGGAAACCAAATTTCAGAAATCCTTGTATTGTAGTTCCTGAGAAAAATGTGACCAAAATTTTCAACTTGGCTATCATGTGTAAAATCATACAAGTGTTCGGTTAACAGGAAGTTGTCAAGTGATCAATCTGAAAACGCATCACACGGTATAGCTGACTTAGATAAACCCTGAAACCAAATTTCAGAAATCCTTGTATTGTAGTTCCTGAGAAAAATGCGACGAAAAATATTCATGGGACGGACGGACTGACGGACTGATGGAAGGACAGACAGAGGTAAAACAGTATACCCCCCCTTTTTAAAGTGGGGGTATAATTAAGATGTTTGATCTCATGAGTTGTTACATCTTTCCAGGGCTTGCATTTACTTTGACAACTTCCTTGATAGAAGGTAATGCTTCTCATAAGGAAGCTATTAAACCAAGAGTCCATATGTACAGGTAAAAGAAATCAGTTTGAAAATTGTATGTACATCATCATCACAAGTTAGTTGATCTTTATGGACTACCTGTTTCACAGATGACGATGGATGTATATATAATTGTTGTACGGGTACCACATGAGACGTAGGATCTGTTTACCTTTCTGGACCACGTAGGATCAACCCCACCTCCTGTTAGAGTTTTTTTTATAGCTCAGTCTTTAATTTCATATGTTGTGTTTTGTATGCTGTTGATTCCATTTTTGTTCCTTTAATGCATTTGGTGCTGTTTGTCTATTTCATTTCTATATATGTTGTAAAGTTAAAATAAATTTCGTAAATCTTTTTAAAATTTAATATTATTTTTTTTTACAAATGCTCAATAGCATTGAAAGTGGTGTTACTGGTATATCAATCAATCAATTAGTACAATGTATGACATGTATGATCGAGTTTCATAAAATTCACATGAACATGATGCAACAAGCTAATATTTTAGACTGCACGTGGAAATGAGAATGGGACAAAAAGATTAGGAGGGATTCTTAGGAGGGGTGGACAGAAGGACAGAATGAGACATAGGAATTTTTTGTTACATCACAAAGCTATACCTGTCATCTCAACATCATCATCCTTTGGAGGACTAAACCATTTGTCATCCATATCCCTTGTACTACATGTCATACTTGTCTCCATTGCTGAAATATATACTCTTTAGTATAAACTGAATGGATAATACAGCCATATATAGCCTTTACAATATTGAATGTCAATTACTTTTCTAATATAATATTCTTTTTTCTTATGATCAACTACAGTGTTTTCAAATTTTTTCGTAAGGTGCTAAGTTTGATACAACCAAAGATGTTGAATGGGGGTGGACCTAAACAGTTGGAGAAAGCTGTATGGACACTTCATTCAAGCATGATGCAGCTCTGAATTTGAAATTGGGTATTAACCTAGTATGGTCTAATATCCAAAATATAAGTACATTACTAGAATCAGCATTCCCTTCCCTAGATCTTCCATCAATTTCTTCATTTTCCATCAACACTTGATGGACAATTGATGGAAATTTGATGGTACTTGATGGAATTCCATCCCAAACCAAAAATATCCATCAAAGGATGATGGAAATTAGAAATATTTTTTCCATCATCATTCATTTGATGGAAAATTTGATGGAATCTTTAACCCCTGATGGAAAATTGGATGACATTTTTACCCTTTGATGGAAAATTGGATGGCATTTTTACCCCTGATGGAAAATATGATGGCACTTATTCCATCTGATGGTAAATAGGATGGAAATGAAAGTTTTGATGGAAATTGGACTTAAGCATTTTCTTTGATGGAAAGAGGGATGGTATTTGGTAAACTTAAAAAAAATTTCCATCACAGGTGTCAGGTGCCAATCTGCTTTCCTTTAAAAGAGGGACGAAAGATACCAAAGGGAGAGTCAAACTCATAAATCTAAAACAAACTGACAACGCCATGGCTAAAAATGAAAAAGACAAACAAACAACAGCACACACGACACAACATAGAAAACTAAAGAATAAACAACACGAACCCCACCAAAAAACTAGTAGTGGTGATCTCAGGTGCTCCGGAAGGGTAAGCAGATCCTGCTCCACATGCGACACCTGTTGTGTTGCTTATGTGATACCAAATCCGGTAAATAGTCTAATTCGGTAGGTCACATTCAGGAAAGGGAAGGGAGTTGTAGTTACGACGTAAGGAAAATATCCAATATCATTTGTGATACGGTTATTCCATAACGGCCAACCAAGTCGTGATGGCGTCTGTAAAATTTACGAAGGGATGATTTCAACTTCACCATTTTAACCTTTGTGTACAGGATGTGACATCATAAATGAACACAGAGTTTGAGGCCCAATGAGGACAGCACATGTTTTTATACGACCGCAAAATTTGAAAAAAATTTCGTCGTATATTGCTATCACGTTGGCGTCGTCGTCGTCGTCCGAATACTTTTAGTTTTCGCACTCTAACTTTAGTAAAAGTGAATGGAAATCTATGAAATTTTAACACAAGGTTTATGACCACAAAAGGAAGGTTGGTATTGATTTTGGGAGTTTTGGTCCCAACATTTTAGGAATTAGGGGCCAAAAAGGGCCCAAATAAGCATTTTCTTGGTTTTCGCACTATAACTTTAGTTTAAGTAAATAGAAATCTATGAAATTTAAACACAAGGTTTATGACCATAAAAGGAAGGTTGGTATTGATTTTGGGAGTTTTGGTCCCAACAGAATAAGGGGCCCAAAGGGTCCAAAATTAAACTTTGTTTGATTTCATCAAAATTGAATAATTGGGGTTCTTTGATATGCCGAATCTAACCATGTATGTAGATTCTTAATTTTTGGTCCCGTTTTCAAATTGGTCTACATTAAGGTCCACAGGGTCCAAAATTAAACTTAGTTTGATTTTAACAAAAATTGAATCCTTGGGGTTCTTTGATATGCTGAATTTAAAAATGTACTTAGATTTTTAATTATTGGCCTAGTTTTCAAGTTGGTCCAAATGGGGGTCCAAAATTAAACTTTGTTTGATTTCATCAAAAATTGAATAAATGGGTTCTTTGATAAGCCAAATCTAACTGTGTATGTAGATTCTTAATTTTTGGTCCAGTTTTCAAATTGGTCTACATTAAGGTCCAAAGGGTCCAAAATTAAACTAAGTTTGATTTTAACAAAAATTAAATTCTTGGGCTTATTTGATATGCTTTATCTAAATATGTACTTTGATTTTTGATTATGGGCCCAGTTTTCAAGTTGGTCCAAATCAGGATTCCATATCAAGTATTGTGCAATAGCAAGAAATTTTCAATTGCACAGTATTGCACAATAGCAAGAAATATCTAATTGCACAATATTGTGCAATAGCAATTAATTTTCAATTGGAGTTATCTTTCTTTGTATAGAATAGTAGTTGATAATATATGTTGGAAATTTGCCAGACATGACTATGATGTCATTTTCTATTTTTATTTGCCAATAACTTTATGTAAATAACTTCATTGGAAATTTGCCAATATAAAATGTTGCAGATGAAGTTTTTTTTATTGTTTTATACAATAAACAATGTATATTCACTTTTACTACCAACCAATCTTTACCATTCAGTGATAACAAGCACTTTATTTTACATTTTAATATTTTTTGATGTATTTAAAAGAGTAGTTATTGTTGCAAACTCCATTAGAAATTTGAATTGATATCAGTTTTGGAAAAAGGAAACGGGGATGTGAAAAAAAAGGGGGGAGGGGGGGGTTTAAATTTTTCTCATTTCAGATTTCATAAATAAAAAGAAAATTTCTTCAAACATTTTTTTGAGATTTTGAGAGGATTAATATTCAACAGCATAGTGAATTGCTCAAAGGCAAAAAAAAAAAAAAGTTCATTAGACCACATTCATTCTGTGTCAGAAACCTATGCTGTGTCAACTATTTAATTTAAGATTTAAAAAGTTTGAAGAAGAAATCTTTAATTGATTTGTAAAATCTTGACATTTGTTTTGTGTAAAAAAAAACCATGTTATGTCAAAAATTTGATCACAATCCAAATTCAGAGCTGTATCACGCTTGAATGTTTTGTCCATACTTGCCCCAACTGTTCAGGGTTCGACCTCTGCGGTCGTATAAAGCTGCGCCCTGCGGAGCACCTGGTTATGAATTCTTCTGCAATATCTCTAACTTATAACATAAAAATAAACTACAAACTATAAATACATATTTTTTATATAATTTATAGCAATTATTCAAGATTTAGATAATTAACAGTATTTATTAGGGGCACATTTCAAAGAAATCAAATGTCACAAGACCCTACACAACCTCAACAAATCAACAAATTCAAATTTGAACATTCATTGTTCATTTGCATGAACATGCAGACAAGAAGCAAAGATGTTTTGTCATTAACAAATTATGAATTTTACAATGGATTTAGATCAAAAGGTTCTTATTAATTCTATTGACTGGGATTTAATAGTGCAGATGTATTCTTCTGATGACATAATTGTCTCTTGGATTTAGGAAGATTAGTGTGTACACATGTTCTGGATTAAATCTTTTGGTAAGTACAATGTATTAGAATTTCCACCATTTTGAATATATGTGCATGCTCTTTTAGTTCAAAGTTAAGTGACATTTAAAATGTTTTATTAGCTTTTCAGAGTCAAGAGAAAAAAACTAGACCATAGATTTATAGAAATTATTAATCAAGAAGATGTGGTATACATGGTATTATTTAATTGCCAGTGAAACAATTTTACTATCAACAAAAGACCAAATGACACAAAAAATGTGAATATACATATCATACAATTGTGTACGACAGGAATCATATTTTGTATCATTTTAAAACATTATTTGTTTTATAAAATTATTTAGTACTTAATTCCAATAAAATAATTTAAAATTAGAGATCTGTGGTATGACTGACAATTATACATTTATATATCCACAAATGACAAGTAACTAATAACCTTACTTTATGTCTTTACAATGTTAACTTATTCTAATTTATCATGTTTATAATATTCTAGATTCTTTTATTTTTATTTTGCAGAATTTGCCATCAACTAATTCAACTTTAAGGACAGAGATTGAAATTGACAACGTCGTCATAGGTAAAATATCGATAAACAGATATCGATAAACAGATTATCATTGGTCATCTCAACTCGATTGCTTTTCTCACTTTCGCTGTACCAGCTCAAGCGAGAAAATCAATCTCGTTGAGATGATCAACGATAATCTATAACTATCCACCAATTGCAATTCATTCAAAATTTTGACCAAATTGCAATTTGTTTTATTAAACCAAATTGTTCAACTGGTCAGAAATTTGAACCAATTGCTGTAGAAAACCACAGTCAAGTCGTGAGAGTGCAAGGTGATAAAATAAAACATACTTACAATCCTATAAGACTTTAACTCCACTTTATTGATGGTATTTCTAAATCAGTCTATCAATCTGTATAGTTATATTATAGCCATTACCATACTAAAGGTGAACTGTTTTATTTTTAATTGCTATAAAAATGTCCAAACTAAGCTTTTATATAGTTTTTCTTTCGAAAAGTATTCTATATTCATAAGAATCACACATTATGTGAATAAAAACATTTCATATTCAGTAAAATATTTGTGAAATTGCAATATGTTTGTAGGAAGGGAAGATAATCTTTTTTGGTTTCAAAAAATCTTTATTCAAAAGAATAGTATTTTAGGTTATCTCCCCAAGGAAACTTATCAATAGCATATTGTTATTTCACACGTATTTTACTGAATATATGATGTATTATTTTAAATGATATATGATTCTTATAAATATAAAATCCTTTTCGAAAGAAAAACTATATAAAAGCTTAGTTTCGACATTTTTATAGCAATTCAAAATAAAACATTTTACCTTTAGTATGGTAATGGCTATAATATAACTATACAGATTGATAGACAAATTTAGTTATACCATTATTATAGTGGAGTTAAAGTCTTATAGGATTGTAAACTATATTTCATTTTATCACCTTGCACTTTCACATTTTGACTGAACAATTTGTTCAATATTCTGACCAGTTGAACAATTTGATTTTATAAAACAAATTGCAAATTGGTCAAAATTTTGAATGAGTTGCAATTGGTGGATAGCAACACTAACAGTCAATTCACTGTAGTTAAATTAAACTATTTCTATTCAAATGGAAATGACCCAAACTTTAATTCCATGAACCATGCAATAATGTAAATCTAAAATTAAATATGATTTATAAACATACACTCTTAAATTAAGTAAATACCAAAACCCAGATGTAATAATTTTTCATTAATATATATACACAAACTTATTTCAAAATTTAAAAATAAAAGCAATGATAAGAATATTTCTCTAATTCTTTGTCAATTTATCCCTTTATGCACCCATTGTATAATGTATATAGAAAAATTTAATCAACGTATGGTTTATTTGATCTCAGTTCTCAAATGGTTAAAATCCGATTATGACATTGAATTTTCTTGCTTTCCTCTGAATTTCCTACTGTGATGGCATGAAAAAATGCTACCATATGCATGCCTTATGAAGTCACATAGAAAGATACATCTTTTTGCAGATAATTCGAAAAGAAGGAATACATTTGCCTGCTTCTTGTTTTAAAATTATTAGAGAAACAGATTCCACCTTCAAATCTTGTGTAATACAATATTTATTAACTCTCAACAGTTAAATGTTTACTCGTGTGGATAAATATTGTATCACAATGGATAATAGTGGTAGAATCTATATTTAATAAAGTTGATACTTATTTTGGATTAAATTCCATTCAGTTTTAAATCATGCCATTTTCAGAAGTCAAAATACAACTTTGACTCATTTTTGTACTCCCGTCAAAATTTTGACGGGACGTATTATGGTATACAAATGTCCGGTGTCCGTCCGTCTGTCTGTCTGTCTGTCCGTCCGTCCGTCCGTCTGTCTGTCCGGCGTAAACATGTCGCACCGTAACTTGAGAATGACTTATCCAAATTTCATGAAACTTAACATAGTTGTTTCTTATGATAGTCAAATGATCTGTATACTTTTTGGTGAAAATAAGATTAAAACTTTTTGAGTTACGGTACTTTGTAACTAAAACAGGGGTGTGTTTTTTTCACATGTCGCACCGTATCTCAAAAACGATTCTTGATTATGGCTTAAAACTTTTAACACTTCTTAGTTATATTAATCTTAATATCTGTATACTTTTTGGTGATGATTCAAAATTTTATTTTTTAGTTATTGAGTATTTTGTAAAAAAGGGGGAGGTTTTTTTTACATGTCGCACCATATCTCAAAAACGATTCTTGATTATGGCTTAAAACTTTTAACACTTCTTAGTTATATTTATCTCAATATCTGTATACTTTTTGGTGATGATTCAAAATTTTATTTTTGAGTTATTGAGTATTTTGTAAAAAAGGGGGAGGTTTTTTTTACATGTTGCACCATATTTCAACCAGATGCTCCGCAGGGCGCAGCTTTATACGACCGCAGAGGTTGAACCCTGAAAGGTTGGGGCAAGTATGGACACAACATTCAAGCTGGATTCAGCTCTAAATTTGGATTGTGATTAAATAGTTGACACAGCATAGGTTTCTGACACAGAATGAATGTGGTCTAATGAACTTAAAAAAAAATGTTTGCCTTTGAGCAATTCACTATGCTGTTGAATATTAATCCTCTCAAAAAAATGTTTGAAGAAATTTTCTTTTTATTTATGAAATCTGAAATGAAAAAAATTGACCCTCCAATTTTTTTTTCACATCCCCCTTTCCCTTCTTTCAAAACTGATCTCAATTCAAATTTCTAATGAAGTTTGCAACAATAACTACTCATTTAAATACATCATAAAATATTAAAATGTAAAAAAAGTGCTTGTTATCACTGAATGGTAAAGATTGTTTTAATCTATCAGTTGGTAGTAAAAGTGAATATACATTGTATATTGTATAAAACAATGATTTAAGTTGATTCAACTACTATTCTGGACAAAGAAAGATAACTCCAATTGAAATCCAATTGGAATTTCTTGCTATTGCACAATATTGTGCAATTAGATATTTCTTGCTATTGTGGAATACTGTGCAATTGAAAATATTTGCTATTGCACAATACTGTGCAATTGAAGATTTCTTGCTATTGCACAATACTGTGCAATTGAAGATTTCTTGCTATTGCTGAATACTGTGCAATTGAAAATTTCTTGCTATTGCACAATACTTAATATAATGATTTTGGATCCTAATTTGGACCAACTTGAAAACTGGGCCCATAATCAAAAATCTAAGTACATGTTTAGATTCAGCATATCACAGAGGCCCAATAATTCAATTTTTGTTAAAATCAAACTTAGTTTAATTTTGGACCCTTTGGACGTTAATGTAAACCAATTTTAAAACGGGACCAAAAATTAAGAATCTACATACACAGTTAGATTTGGCATATCAAAGAACCCCAATTATTCAATTTTGGATGATATCAAACAAAGTTTAATTTTGGACCCCGATTTGGACCAACTTGAAAACTGGGCCAATAATAAAAAATCTAAGTACATTTTTAGATTCAGCATATCAAAGAACCCCAAGGATTCAATTTTTGTTAAAATCAAACTAAGTTTAATTTTGGACCCTTTGGACCTTAATGTAGACCAATTTGAAAACGGGACCAAAAATTAAGAATCTACATACACAGTTAGATTCGGCATATCAAAGAACCCCAATTATTCAATTTTTGATAAAATCAAACAAAGTTTAAATCTGGACCCTTTGGGCCCCTTTATTCCTAAACTGTTGGGACCAAAACTCCCAAAATCAATACCAACCTTCCTTTTATGGTCATAAACATTGTGTTTAAATTTCATAGATTTCTATTTACTTATACTAAAGTTATGGTGCGAAAACCAAAAAAAATGCTTATTTGGGTCCCTTTTTGGCCCCTAATTCCTAAACTGTTGGGACCTAAACTCCCAAAATCAATACCAACCTTCCTTTTGTGGTCATAAACATTGTGTTTAAATTTCATTGATTTCTATTAACTTAAACTAAAGTTATTGTGCGATAACCAAGAATAATGCTTATTTGGGCCCTTTTTTTGGCCCCTTATTCCTAAACTGATGGAACCAAAACTCCCAAAATCAATCCCAACCTTTCTTTTGTGGTCATAAACCTTATGTCAAAATTTCATAGATTTCTATTGACTTAAACTAAAGTTATAGTGCGAAAACCAAGAAAATGCTTATTTGGGCCCTTTTTGGCCCCTAATTCCTAAAATGTTGGGACTAAAACTCCCAAAATCAATCCCAACCTTCCTTTTGTGGTCATAAACCTTGTGTTAAAATTTCATAGATTTCTATTCACTTTTACTAAAGTTAGAGTGTGAAAACTAAAAGTATTCGGACGACAACGACGACGACGACGCCAACGTGATAGCAATATACGACGAAAAAATTTTCAAATTTTGCGGTCGTATAAAAACGATTTATGATTATTGCTTAAAACTTACACATGTCTTTGTTATATTAATCTGAAGATCTGTTTACTTTTTGGTGATGATTCAAAATTTCATTTTTGAGTTATTGAGTATTTTGTAAGAAAGGGGAAGGGGTTTTTTACATGTTGTGCCGTATCTCAAAAACAATTTATGATTATTGCTTAAAACTTCACACATGTCTTTGTTATATTAATCTAAAGATCTGTATACTTTTTGGTGATGATTCAAAACTCTATTTTGGAGTTATTGAGTATTTTGTTAAACAGCTAGGGGAGTGTTTTTTCACATGTCCCGCCATGTCTCAAAAATAATTTATGAATATTGCATAAAACTTCCACACAAGACGTCGGGCATATCATGCGCTCATGGCGCAGCTGTTTATTGATTTATGACATACTAAATAGATATAGGACGATGTGGTATGTGTGCCAATGAGACAACTCTCCATCCAAACAACAATTTAAAAAAAAGGTAAACCATTGTAGGTCAATGAACGGCTTTCAACACGGAGCCTCTGCTCACACCGAACAACAAGCTATAAAGGGCCCCAGAATTACTAGTGTAAAACCTCCAAACGGGAATAAAAATATATCCAAATTACAACAAATTACAACAAGTCTGAAATAAACAATTAACAAATCATGTACTCATTTCACAGCGTATCATAGTCTAGACGACATCTAATCAACTTTGAGATGGCTCCCAATACTATCTAAGGTCAAATAACCCAATTTAAATATAAACATAAATAACCAAGTGGCAGCTTTATACGACCACAGAGGTTGAACTCTGAACGGTTGGGGCAAGTATGGACACAACATTCAAGCTTGATACAGCTCTGAATTGGGATTGTGATTAAATATTTGACACAACACAGGTTTCTGACACATAATTAATGTGGTCTAAGAACTTAAACTTAAAAACTTTAAATTTTAAATTAGACATTACTAGGTATTATGGTCCAATATCGAAAATCTAAATACATGGTTAGATTCAGCATATCAAAGAACCCCAAGAATTCAATTTTTGATGAAATCAAATAAAGTTCAATTTTGGACCCTTTAAACCTCAATGTGGACTAATTTGATAACCGGGCCCAAACATCAAAAATCTAGTAACATGGTTAGATTAAGCATATATCAAAGAACCCCATATACACAATTTTTGTTGAAACCAAACAAAGTTTAATTTTGGACCCCAATTTGAACCAACTTGAAAACTGGGCCTATAATCAAAAATTCTAAGTACATGTTTAGATTCAGCATATCAAAGAACCCCAAGGATTCATTTCTTGTTGAAATCAAACAAAGTTTAATTTTGGACCCCAATTTGGACCAACTTGAAAACTGGGCCAATAATCAAAAATCTAAGTACATGATTATAGATTCAGCATATCAAAGAACCCCCAAGGATTCAATTTTTGTTGAAATCAAACAAAGTTTAATTTTGGACCCCGATTTGAACCAACTTGAAAACTGGGTCAATAATCAAAAATATAAGTACATTGTACATGTTTCGATTCAGCATATCAAAGAACCCCAAGAATTCAATTTTTGTTAAATTCAAACTTAGTTTAATTTTGGACCCCGATTTGAACCAACTTGAAAACTGGGCCAATAATCAAAAATATAAGTACATGTTTCGATTCAGCATATCAAAGAACCCCAAGAATTCAATTTTTGTTAAATTCAAACTTAGTTTAATTTTGGACCCCGATTTGAACCAACTTGAAAACTGGGCCAATAATCAACCAGATGCTCCGCAGGGCGTAGCTTTATACGACCGCAGAGGTTGAACCCTGAACGGTTGGGGCAAGTTTGTGTCCATTCAAGCTGGATTCAGCTCTAAATTTGGATTGTGATTAAATAGTTGACACAGCATAGGTTTCTGACACAGAATGAATGTGTTCTAATGAACTTAAAATTTTTGTTTTCTGTTAGAGCAATTCATTATGCTGTTGAATATTAATCCTCTCAAAAAAATGTTTGAAGACATTTTCTTTTTTATTTATGAAATTTCAAATGAGAAAAATTGAACCCAATTTTTTTAATCACATCCCCCTTTCCCTTATTCCAAAACTAATCTCAATTAAAATTTCTAATGGAGTTTGCAACAATAACTACTCATTTAAATACATCTTAAAATATTAAGATGTAAAAAAACTGCTTGTTATCACTGAATGGTAAAGATTATTTTAATTTATCAGTTGGTAGTAAAAAGTGAATATACATTGTATATTGTATATAACAAAGATTTAAGTTGATTCTGGACAAAGAAAGATAACTCCAATTAAAAAAAAATCTTGCTATTGCACAATATTTTGCAATTAGATATTTCTTGCTTACTATTCTGGACAAAGAAAGATAACTCTAATTAAAAAAAAATTTGCTATTTCACAATATTGTGCAATCAAAAGACTTGCTATTGCACAATACTTAATATAATAATTTTAGATCCTGATTTGGACCAACTTGAAAACTGGGCCCATAATAAAAAATCTAAGTACATTTTTGGATTCAGCATATCAAAGAACCCCAAGATTTCAATTTTTGTTAAAATCAGACTAAGTTTAATTTTGGACCCTTTGGACTTTAGTGTAGACCAATTTGAAAACAGGACCAAAAATGAAGAATCTACATACACACTTAGATTCGGTATATCAAAGAACCCCATTTATTCAATTTTTGATGAAATCAAACAAAGTTTAATTTTGGACCCCGATTTGGACCAACTTGAAAACTGGGCCAATAATCAAGAATCTAAGTACATTTTTAGATTCAGCATATCAAAGAACCTAACTGATTCATTTTTTGTCAAAATCAAACTAAGTTTAATTTTGGACCCTTTGGACCTTAATGTAGACCAATTTGAAAACGGGACCAAAAGTTAAGAATCTACATACACAGTCATGACAGTTAGATTCAGCATATCAAAGAACCCCAATTATTCAATTTTGATGAAATCAAACAAAGTTTAATTTTGGACCCTTTGGGCCCCTTATTCTGTTGGGACCAAAACTCCCAAAATCAATACCAACCTTCCTTTTATGGTCATAAACCTTGTGTTTAAATTTCATAGATTTCTATTTACTTATACTAACGTTATGGTGCGAAAATCAAGAAAAATGCTTATTTGGGTCCCTTTTTGGCCCCTAATTCCTAAACTGTTGGGACCTTAACTCCCAAAATCAATACCAACCTTCCTTTTGTAGTCATTAACATTGTGTTTAAATTTCATTGATTTCTATTTACTTAAACTAAAGTTATTGTGCGAAAACCAAGAATAATGCTTATTTGGGCCCTTTTTTGCCCCTTAATTCCTAAACTGTTGAAACCAAAACTCCCAAAATCAATCCCAACCGTTCTTTTGTGGTCATAAACCTTGTGTCAAAATTTCATAGATTTCTATTTACTTAAACTAAAGTTATAGTGCGAAAACCAAGAAAATGCTTATTTGGGCCCTTTTTGGCCCCTAATTCCTAAAATGTTGGGACCAAAACTCCCAAAATCAATACCAACCTTCCTTTTGTGGTCATAAACCTTGTGTTAAAATTTCATAGATTTCCATTCACTTTTACTAAAGTTAGAGTGCGAAAACTAAAAGTATTCGGACGACGACGACGACGACGACGACGCCAACGTGATAGCAATATACGACGAAATTTTGCGGTCGTATAAAAATATAAGTACATGTTTCGATTCAGCATATCAAAGAACCCCAAGAATTCAATTTTTGTTAAAATCAAACTTAGTTTAATTTTGGACCCTTTGGACCTTAATGTAGACCAATTTGAAAGCAAGACCAACCAGGTGCTCCGCAGGGCGCAGCTTTATACGACCGCAGAGGTCGAACCCTGAACAGTTGGGGCAAGTATGGACAAAACATTCAAGCATGATACAGCTCTGAATTTGAATTGTGATCAAATTTTTGACATTACATGTTTTTTTTTACACAAAACAAATGCCAAGATTTTACAAATCAATTAAAGATTTCTTCTTCAAACTTTTTAAATTTAAAATTAAATAGTTGACACAGCATAGGTTTCTGACACAGAATGAATGTGGTCTAATGAACTTAAAAGGTTTTTTTTGCCTTTGAGCAAATCACTATGCTGTTGAATATTAATCCTCTCAAAAAAATGTTTGAAGAAATTTTCTTTTTATTTATGAAATCTGAAATGAGAAAAATTTAACCCCCCCCCCCCCCTTTTTTTTTCACATCCCCGTTTCCCTTTTTCTAAAACTGATCTCAATTCAAATTTCTAATGGAGTTTGCAACAATAGCTACTAATTTAAATACATCAAAAAATATTAAAATGTAAAATAAAGTGCTTGTTATCACTGAATGGTAAAGATTGTTTTAATTTATCAGTTGGTAGTAAAAAGTGTATATACATTGTATATTGTATATAACAAAGATTTAAGTTGATTCTGGACAAAGAAAGATAACTCCAATTAAAAAAAATTCTTGCTATTGCACAATATTGTGCAATAGGATATTTCTTGCTTACTATTCTGGACAAAGAAAGATAACTCTAATTAAAAAAAAATTTGCTATTTCACAATATTGTGCAATTAGATATTTCTTGCCATTGCACAATACTGTGCAATTGAAAAGACTTGCTATTGCACAATACTTAATATAATAATTTTAGATCCTGATTTGGACCAACTTGAAAACTTGGCCCATAATCAAAAATCTAAGTACATGTTTAGATTCAGCATATCAAAGAGGCCCAAGAATTCAATTTTTGTTAAAATCAAACTTAGTTTAATTTTGGACCCTTTGGACTTTAATGTAGAATTTGAAATTGGAAAACAGGACCAAAAATGAAGAATCTACATACACAGTTAGATTTGGCATATCAAAGAACCCCAAGGATTCAATTTTTGATGAAATCAAACAAAGTTTAATTTTGGACCCTTTGGACCTTAATGTAGACCAATTTGAAAACTGGACCAAAAAACTTCAATAATCAAGAATCTAAGTACATTTTTAGATTCAACATATCAAAGAACCCAACCGATTCATTTTTTGTCAAAATCAAACTAAGTTTAATTTTGGACCCTTTGGACCTTAATGTAGACCAATTTGAAAACGGGACCAAAAGTTGAGAATCTACATATACAGTTAGATTCGGCATATCAAAGAACCCCAATTATTCAATTTTGATGAAATCAAACAAAGTTTAATTTTGGACCCTTTGGGCCCCTTTTTCCTAAACTGTTGGGACCAAAACTCCCAAAATCAATACCAACCTTCCTTTTATGGTCATAAGCCTTGTGTTTAAATTTCATAGATTTGTATTTACTTATACTAACATTATAGTGCGAAAACCAAGAAAAATGCTTATTTGGGTCCCTTTTTGGCCCCTAATTCCTAAACTGTTGGGTCCTAAACTCCCAAAATCAATACCAACCTTCCTTTTGTGGTCATAAACATTGTGTTTAAATTTCATAGATTTCTATTTACTTAACCTAAGGTTATTGTGCAAAAACCAAGAAAAATGCTTATTTGGGCCCTTTATTGGCCCCTTATTCCTAAACTATTAAAACCAAAACTCCCAAAATCAATCCCAATCTTTCTTTTGTGGTCATAAACCTTGTGTCAAAATTTCATAGATTTCTATTAACTTAAACTAAAGTTATGGTGCGAAAACCAAGAAAATGCTTATTTGGGCCCTTTTTGGCCCCTTATTCCTAAAATGTTGGGACCAAAACTCCCAAAATCAATACCAACCTTCCTTTTATGGTCATAAACCTTGTGTTAAAATTTCATAGATTTCTATTCACTTTTACTAAAGTTAGAGTGCGAAAACTAAAAGTATTCGGACGACGGACGACGACGACGACGCCGACGCCAACGTGATAGCAATATACGACGAAAATTTTTTCAAAATTTGCGGTCGTATAAAAATTAAGAATCTACGTACACAGTTAGATTCGGCATATCAAAGACTCCTTATTATTCAATTTTTGATGAAATCAAACAAAGTTCAATTTTTGACACTTTGGGCCCCTTATTCCTAGACCAAAACTCCCAAAATCTTCCTTTTATGGTCATAAACCTTGTGTTTAAATTTCATTGATTTCTATTTACTTATACCAAGGATTTGCTATACAAATCCTTGCTTATACTAAAGTTATTGTGCGAAAACCAAGAATAATGCTTATTTGGGCCCTTTTTTGGCCCCTAATTCCTAAACTGTTGGGACCCAAACTCCCAAAATCAATCCATACCTTCCTTTTGTAGTCATAAACCTTGTGTCAAAATTTCATAGTTTTCTCTTGACTTAAACTAAAGTTATAGTGCAAAAACACTGAAAATGCTTATTTGGGCCCTTTTTGGCCACTATTAATTCCTAAACTGTTGGGACCAATACTTCCAAAATCAATCCCAACCTTCCTTTCATCATGGTCATAAACCTTGTGTTTAAATTCATAGATTTCTATTCACTTTTACTAAAGTTAGAGTGGGAAAACTAAAAGTATTCGGACGACGATGATGCAGACGACGACGCCAACGTGATACCAATATACGGCCAAAAAAAAATCCATTTTTGAGGTCGTATAATAAAACCAGATGCTCCGCAGGGCGCAGCTTTATCAACCGCAGAGGTTGAACCCTGAATGGTTGGGGCAAGTATGGACACAACATTCAAGCTGGATTCAGCTCTAAATTTGGATTGTGATGAAATAGTTGACACAGCATAGGTTTCTGACACAGAATGAATGTGGTCTAATGAACTTAAAATATTTTTTTTGCCTTTAAGCAATTCAATATGCTGTTGAATATTAATCCTCTCAAAAAAATGTTTGAAGAAATTTTCTTTTTATTTATGAAATCTAAAATAAAAAAAAATCCCCCCCCCCCATTTTTTTTCACATCCCCCTTTCCCTTTTTCTAAAACTGATCTCAATTCAAATTTCTAATGGAGTTTGCAACAATAGCTACTAATTTAAATACATCAAAAAATATTAAAATGTAAAATAAAGTGCTTGTTATCACTGAATGGTAAAGATTGTTTTAATTTATCAGTTGGTAGTAAAAGTGAATATACATTGTTTATTGTATAAAACAATAATTTAAGTTGATTCAACTACTATTCTGGACAAAGAAAGATAACTCCAATTGAAAATTTCTTGCTATTGCACAATATTGTGCAATTAGATATTTCTTGCTATTGCGCAATACTGTGCAATTGAAAATATTTGCTATTGCACAATATTGTGAAATTGAAGATTTCTTGCTATTGCACAATATTGTGCAATTGAAAATTTCTTGTTATTGCACAATACTGTGCAATCGAAGATTTCTTGCTATTGCTGAATACTGTGCAATGGAAAATTTCTTGCTATTGCACAATACTTAATATAATAATTTTGGATCCTGATTTGAACCAACTTGAAAACTGGGCCCATAATCAAAAATCTAAGTACATGTTTAGATTCAGCATATCAAAAAAGCCCAAGAATTCGATTTTTTTTAAAAATCAAACTTAGTTTAATTTTGGACCCTTTGGACCTTAATGTAGACCAATTTGAAAACGGGACCAAAAATTAAGAATCTACATACACAGTTAGATTCGGCAAATCAAAGAACCCCAATTACTCAATTTTTTATGAAATCAAACAAAGTTCAATTTTGGCCCCTTTGGGCCCCTTATTCCTAAACTGTTGGGACCAAAACTCCCAAAATCAAACCCAACCTTCCTTTTATGGTCACAAACCTAGTGTTTAAAATTTCATAGATTTCTATTTACTTATACAAAAGTTATGGTGAGAAAACCAAGAATAATGCTTATTTGGGCCCCTTTTTGGTCCCTTATTCCTAAACTGTTGGGACCTCAACTCCCAAAATCACTCCCAACCTTCCTTTTGTTGTCATAAACCTTGGGTTTTATTTTCATTGATTTCTATTCACTAATTATACTAAAGTTATTGTGCGAAAACCCAGAATAATTCTTATTTGGGCCCTTTTTTGGCCCCTAATTTCTAAACAGTTGGGACCCAAAATCCCAAAATCAATCCCAACCTTCCTTTTGTGGTCATAAACCTTGTGTCAAAATTTCAAAGATTTCTATTTACTTAAACTAAAGTTATAGTGAAAAAACCGAGAAAATGCTTATTCGGGCCCTTTTTGGCCCCTAGTTCCTAAAATGTTTGGACCAAAACTCCCAAAATCAACCCCAACCTTCCTTTTATGGTCATAAACCTTGTGTTAAAATTTCATAGATTTCTATTAACTTTTACTAAAATTAGAGTGCGAAAACTAAAAGTATTCGGATGACGACGACGAAGCAAGACGATGACAACGCCAACGTGATAGCAATATACGATGAAAAATTTAAATTTTTACGTTCGTATAAAAATAATCATTTAAATCAAAATAATTACATCAGTTATAATGCTGAAGGCCAAATATTTTGAAGATAAGATTCTAAAGATATTCATAATTAAGCCTGGTCCAATAGAAACCATTTCTTCACTCTGGCTTTTAAAGAGTATGGATAGGAGACATTGCTTTAACTTTTGCATGCTTACACAAGAGGCTCTCCAATGCTCTCAAGAGTCTGAATAGCCTACCTGTTTTTCAGAGGAGAATTTTAAATGTTAGCAAACTTGATGAACAAATTGTGTAAAATTGTCTTTAAAAGTCAATAACTCCTTAAGAGGTCAATTGACAATTATAGTCTTATAAACTTTTTTGTAGATATCTTACTTTGCTGAACATTATTGCTGTTTACAGTTTCTCTTTAATAAAAATCTAGATAATAACAAAAAACTGCAAAATTTCACTAAAACTATCAATTTAGTGGCAGTATCCCAACAATTGGTTGTTCAATTCGTCTGAAAATTTCAGACCTGATAGAACTTGACGAAATGAACAATTTTGCCACATCTCAGATTTGCTCTAAAAGCTTTAGTTTTTGAGATATAAGCCAAAAACTGCATTTGACCCCTATGTTCTATTTTTAGCCATGGCAGCCATGTTTGTAGATGGATCAAAATTTCAGATACAATTTCCAAACTAGATACCCTAAGGAACATTTAGATAAAAGTTTGAAGGTATAATTTGGCCCAGTAATTTCAGAGGAGAATATATTTTAAATAGTTTACTAATACAGATGACAATGACAACGGACGCCAAGTGATGGCATAAGCTCACATGAGCCCTTTGGGTCCCGATGAGCTAAAAAAGGGGGAGGGGTTTAACCCAATATTTAAAAAAAAAATTCAGATGAACCAGTAATCTACTTTGTTGTTATTCATGTTATTGAGAATACGTATGTTATTATTAAACAGCGTCACACTGCTGTATGCCATGGTGGATTGCATAAAACAACAGTTTATTTGAACTTTAGAGCAATGTTTAGTGGAAAGTTGATTCATTGCTATCTCCTTTTTTTTTAAAACCTATTGAGACATTATCATATATCATGTTTATGATGATTGTTGTAACCTAATTATTTCAAATTATCTTATAAATGATATATAGCTTAAAAAAAGATATTTTTCTAAATACCTCCAACTATGACTTACCTTCTAGTAATTTGTCATCAGTAGAATGAGTTTTGAGTTGTCCTGCACCACTTGTTGAACAAGTAGCACTATGAATTCGAGCTCTTTCATTTCCTGACTGTGAAGTCTGAGTGGCATAGTTTTCTACATTTGTAGGAAGAACTTGTTGAGGCATCATACTGCACTTTTCAGAGAAGAGCTGATCTACTGGTAAATTCTTAGTTTGGTTTTGAATGTGACCTGAAGCTGTGTCTGACTTTTGGGAAGAAGTCCCAAATGATGCATTCACATTTTGGCCATCCTTACGCACATGATCCTTATTTTCATGTCCTCCACTGCTGTCATTACCATTAGCATCATTTTCAGCCTTTGGCTTCAACTGAGGACTGGCAGAAACATCAGAGCCTGATGCCTGAGACATTTTCAAATTATTCAGACTTTACTGGTGTCTAAATCATCTCAAATGTGTTGGTCATCCAAACCATTACAATCTTGTAGTCTAGAAATAAAATTATGACTTATTATATCTTTGACTTCTTGAAGTTTCCTGATGCTTGCACATTTAAGAATTGCATAATTTTGTAAATAAAGAATTGCAGATGAAGGTTATATCCAAGACAATTTTTGATTATATATGATACATACAAGTCTTAACATTTTTTTACTCCTAATACAGTCAGGTGTACTACTTATACAAGTAATTTTTATTTACTTGAAGAAGTAAAAATAAATATACACATTATCATGTATCATGTATAAGTTAATTTGTAGGATACTTGTACAAGTGAATTTTATTTACTTGTATTAATTGGTAAAAAAAAATTGGCTTAGTTATGTCCCTTAGACATTAAGATGTTTTTACTTGTAAAAAAGTCATCCTATCTTCTTTTCTTGAATTCTTATGATTTTTTTGCCCTAATAGAATTTAAAATTGTCTGCCCTTTGTAGATGTCTTTACTAATCATTAAAAGTGTAATTTCATGGACAATGAAAATCCCATTTGTCTGTTATCTTCAGAACACGCTGCTCATTTACAAGCCTCCAAGATCCTCAAAGGAGTAATTTTTGAAGGCCTTGTGCAAATACTTAAGATCTTTGGCAATCAGTTTAACCTGGGACCAGATGCTCCTCAGGGCGCAGCTTTATACGACTGCAGAGGTTGAACACTGAACGGTTGGGGCAAGTATGGACACAACATTCAAGCTGGATTCAGCTCTAAATTTGGATTGTGATTAAATAGTTGACACAGCATAGGTTTCTGACACAGAATGAATGTGGTCTAATGAACTAAAATGTTTTGTTTTGTCTTTGAGCAATTCACTATGCTGTTGAATATTAATAATTTTTTGTTCACATCCCCCTTTCCCTTATTCCAAAACTGATCTCAATTCAAATTTCTAATGGCCCCTAACAATAACTACTCATTTAAATACATCATAAAATATTTAAATGTAAAAAAGTGCTTGTTATCACTGAATGGTAAAGATGGTTTCAATTTATCAGTTGGTAGTAAAAGTGAATTTACATTGTACATTGTATAAAACAATGATTTAAGTTGATTCAACTACTATTCTGGACAAAGAAAGATAACTCAAATTTTCAAAGAATATTGAAAATTTCTTGCTACTGCACAATATTGTGCAATTAGATATTTCTTGCCATTGCACAATACTGTGCAATTGAAAATACTTGCCATTACCCAATACTGTGCAATTGAAGATTTCCTGGTATTGCGCAATACTGTGCAACTGAAAATTTCTTGCTATTGCTGCATACTATGCAATTGAAAATTTCTTGCTATTGCACAATACTTAATACGATAATTTTGGATCCTGATTTAGACCAACTTGAAAACTGGGCCAATTATCAAAAATCTAAGTACATGTATTGATTCAGCATATCAAAGAAGCCCAAGAATTCAATTTTTGTTAAAATCAAACTGAATTTAATTTTGGACCCTTTGGACCTTAATGTAGACCAATTTGAAAACGGGACCAGAAATTAAGAATCTACATACACAGTTAGATTTGGCATATCAAAGAACCCCAATTATTCAATTTTTGATGAAATCAAACAAAGTTTAATTTTGGACCCCGATTTTGGCCAACTTGAAAACTGGGCCAATATTCAAAAATCTAAATACATTTTTAGATTCAGCATATCAAAGAACCCCAAGAATTCAATTTTTGTTTAAATCAAACTAAGTTTAATATGGACCCTTTGGACATTAATGTAGTCCAATTTGAAAACGGGACCAAAAATTAAGAATCTACATACACAGTTAGATTTGGCATATCAAAGAATCCCAATTATTCAATTTTTGATGAAATCAAACAAAGTTTAATTTTGGACCCCGATTTGGACCAACTTGAAATCAAAAATCTAAGCACATTTTTGGATTCAGCATATCAAAGAACCCCAACGATTCAATTTTTGTTAAAATCAAACTAAGTTTAATTTTGGACCCTTTGGACCTTAACCCTTTAACGTTCAAGGATTTTTACCTTTTCTACCCGAATAAAGGATATCTGTTTTCAATCATTTGTACATTTTGATAAAAATCTCACACAAAGGACAATTTAGACTCATCTGATAGATAATTGACCAAGGTTTCAAGAAAACCTGATTTAAGGAAAATAATTCTTACGTTGATCACGTGATATCTCTCAAAAAGTCACGTGCCATGCTGAATTAAAGGGACAAAAATGTACAATTCAAGCGGAAAAGCGGTTGTACAGACATTTAGTGACAAAAATAGAACATAGTTCTAGTGTTAAATTAATGCACGAAGACTTTTGGAAATGTTTTCGGTGAAAACTTTATACAGAAAGATGTAAAACCTGTCTGATTGGTAGAAATATCAATACTTGAAACACCGAAAAATAGATAAATAAATGGCCCAAGTTTATGTTAAAGATGTACTATTCATAACTGCTTACAGAATGAGCCTTTAGAAAAGAATTTTGAGTAAATATTTAATGAAAATCTGGTATTATTGAGTGCCCAGGCTAAGAATTAACAAAAACAGAGAGAGAGGGGAAAAGGAGAAAAAGAGGGGGGGGGGGGTAAATTTTTCTTTTTGATTTAATCATGTATTTCAGTTGTCTTAATTGAAATTGAAAGTAAAGTTAAGTTAAGTTATATTTAATATAGGAATTTATTTTTTCACCCTCCGGCAGTGAGGTTTGAACACGCGATCGTTCTGGTGTCAGACTGTGCATCTTACCACTGAGCCACAGAAACCATTGGAAAACAAATGAAATTTTAGCATATAAGTCACCTTCTCTGTAACAATAGAAATTATTTTTGGGAGAACATAATCCAACTTCTTTTTCTAAAGAAGTTAGTTTTTGAAAATGACTATTTTTTCAAGCAAATATGTAAGAAAATTATTCAGAAATGTTCGTTTTTTTCGTCGATATGTCACTATTTCTATATCTTAGAGATATGATATGTCACTATTTCTATATCTTAGAGATATGATATCCAACATCCTCATAACCAGACACTAAAGAAACAAAGATTTGTTATTGCTATTCCAACTTGGCTAACAATTTTTAAGACATTTTAGATGTTCTCATCTCTTTTGCTATAAAAACTGACAATACAAAACATGAAAATTCCTTGTAATTTGAGTTTTGTTTCAGTGTTGATACTCTATGAATCAGATTGTTTGTATGTGTATGGGTTTTGCTTACAGTTTTGATAGTATTCTTGTAAATGATCACGGCACAGTTATCAAAATTGTCATGTTAAAACAAAAAACAGCAACAATTTGTCTTGTGACATTTTGTGAAAATATTCTATTTAAAAGTAAAAATAAAACAGTTTTCCCCCAAATATTCTTGTCAATATAGGGCAAATTGGTTTCTGACACCAAAAATCAAGTTGGTGGTACGGTATTCTGATCATAAATTTGAGCCCACTACCACATATGTACGTCAAAAAATGTCAACGATACCAAACTTCATGCAAACTACTCCTCCAAAAATTTGACTTATCGGTCAGATTGACCGATAGGAACGTTAAAGGGTTAATGTAGCCCAATTTGAAAATGGGACCAAAAAATTAAGAATCTACACCCACAGTTAGATTCGGCATATATCAAAGAACCCCAATAATTCAATTTTTGATGAAATCAAACAAAGTTTAATTTTGGACCCTGAATTGGACAAACTTGAAAACTGGGCCAATAATAAAAAATCTAAGTACATTTTTAGATTCAGCATATCAAAGAACCCCAAGGATTTAATTTTTATTAAAATCAAACTTAGTTTAATTTTGGACCCCTTGGACCTTAATGTAGACTAATTTGAAAACGGGACCAAAAGTTAAGAATCTACATACACAGTTAGATTTGGTATATCAAAGAACCCCAATTATTCAATTTTGAAGAAATCGAACAAAGTTTAATTTTGGACCCCGATTCGGACCAAAGTGAAAACTGGGCCAATAATAAAAAATCTGAGTACATTTTTAGATCCAGCTTATCATAGAACCCAAAGGATTCAATTTTTGTTAAAATCAAACTAAGTTTAATTTTGGACCCTTTGGAACTTAATGTAGAACAATTTGAAAATGGGACCAAAAAGTAAGAATCTACATACACAGTTAGATTCGGCATATCAAAGAACCCCAATTATTCAATTTTTGATGAAATCAAACAAAGTTTAATTTTGGACCCTTTGGGCCCCTTATTCCTAAACTGTTGGAACCAAAACTCCCAAAATCAATCCCAACCTTCCTTTTATGGTCATAGACCTTGTCTTTGAATTTCATAGATTTCTATTTACTTATACTTAAGTTATGGTGTGAAAACCAAGAATAATGCTTATTTTGGCCCCTTTTTGCCCCCCTAATTCAAAACTGTTCGGACCTCAACTCCCAAAATCAATCCCAACCTATCTTTTGTGGTCATAAACATTGTGTTGAAATTTCATAGATTTCTATTGACTGATACTAAAGTAATAGTGCGAAAACCAAGAAGAATGCTTATTTTGGCCCCTTAAATGGCCCTAATTCCTATACTGTTGGGACCTCAATGTGTAACAAAAAATTTGTTCCGGCGTGACATTTGTTCCACCGGAACAAATTTCATAGGAAATATGTTCCACCAGAACTTATGTCACAGAAAATATGTTCCAGCACTATAAAATTTGTTCTGGAACTAATTTTTTAACCAAGTGTGAAATAAGTTCCGGAACAAAAATCACAGCACCATGAATTTTGTTCCTATATTAAAATTTAAAAAAAAAAGTGAAATAAGTTCTTGTGATATTAGTTTTAAACGAATCTGTTTTATAGAAATCAATGAAAATGTTCTGCTCGAACCTATTTCACAGAAAATAAGTTCTGTGCTTGCATGGGGTACATTTGCAATTGAAGGAATGACTTTAGGATGTCGAACATAAGAAATAAAAGCGATGATAATGTATCTATGTTTGATCGTTTATGTGGTATTCAACCTCCTTGTTTCCTGATGATCTGTCATTGGTGTTCTAATCATACATGTACTTAGCTATGGTCATGGCACAGTTTTTAAAGAGTGTGTATTTTGTTTATTTATGTCTTTTAATATAATTGATCAGCCACTTTGTCCTTTTCAAAAAAGTACAAATATTCATCTTCAACTATAATACTTTTTTTTGGAATGACTTTTATTATTATTTCTTATTCTACTCTTTCCTGGCTCATAAGTGCCATTTTTAGTATTATTACTTGAGCATGTTATTAAACTTTTTCTTTACTCCACATGATCCAATTGGATGTTTACACTTTTTATTTATTACATTATGCAATATAATACATGTTTTTTATAATCACTTTAAACTCACTGATGACAAGTGCTCAGTATATAAGAAAACTTGTTTAACCAGTGGAACATATTTCACAGACAAGGAACTTATTTCACCAGGTGAGGAACAAATTTCACAAATCCAGAACTTATTTCACCAGGTAAGGAACAAATCTCACAAACATGGAACTTATTTCACTAGGTAAGGAACAAATTTCACCAACCCAGAACTTATTTCACCAAGTAAAGTGTGGAACTTATTTCATAGAGATGGAACAAATTATATAGAAATTGTCTGTGAAAAAAGTTCTCCCAGAACATATTTCCTGTGAAATTAGTTCCACTGGAACTTTTTTCACAGGAACAAATTTTGGCTCACAAATGCCCAAAATCAATCCCAACCTTTCTTTTGTGGTCATAAACCTTGTGTTTAAATTTCATTGATTCCTATTTATTTATTCTAAAGTTATTGTGCAAAAACCAAGAATAATGCTTTTTTGGACCCGTTTTTGGCCCTTAATTCCTAAACTGTTGGAACCACAACTCCCAAAATCATTCCCAACCTTCCTTTTGTGGTTATTAACCTTGTGTCCAAATTTTATAGATTTCTTTTTTACTTAAACTAAAGTTATAGTGCAAAAACCAAGAAAAAGCTTATTTTGGCCCTTTTTGGCCCCTAATTCCTAAACTGTTGGAACCAAAACTCCCAAAATGGATCCCAACCTTCCCTTTATGGTCATTAACCTTGTGTTTAAATTTTATAGATTTCTATTGACTTATACTAAAGTTATAGTGCGAAAACCAAAAGTCTTTGGACGACGACGACGATCACAACGACGACGCCGCTGCCAAGGTGATACCAATATATGACCAAAAAATTCTCAATTTTTGCAGTCGTATAAAAATAGATTGCGAGTCGTGCAATTGGATTTTATGTTGGACACTAGATAAAATAAAATAAATCAAAGCACTGTAAGCGCTGTAGGCAGTTAACCAAAAACCAAGCCAAGCATAATTATAAAAACTGTGGCAATGTTGCTTCAATTTTTTTTTTAAGATCTTTAAAGAGAACAAACATCAAACATTCATATAATGTACATTTATGTTAATATTAATCATTAAGGCAAATAATTCATATTTTGTCAAAGTTTTTAAAAGCAACGCATATATCAAGTATATTTTTTTCATGGTCATGAGTCTGCAGTGGTACAAGTTTGCAATGATTGCAGTTCTTCTAGTTGATAGTTAACGTCGGTATTAGTTGACTGTTAGAAGTTTAAGTGGACTTTAGTACGAGCTTGTAAAAGTATGAATGGACTTGCTTCCCTGGAAAGAAAACTGAGTTTGTGTTCAACAGTACAAAAGTTATGAGACACAAATCAGACAAATGTTTACTACTACAGAGATCAAATGTGAGGTCTGATTAACCTGTCCATAGTTAATGTAAATGTCCCTGACCTTCATCTATGATGTCTGAGTTTGGAATAAAATGACAGGTAATTATAAAAACAGTCTTGGGCTTGAAAGATATGTTTTCTTTAAAATGAGCCATATGAAAATGAAAATCTTTGTAGGACCAGAAATCATTCAAATTATAATTAAGGTAAATTCTTTAAACCAATTAATTATTTTCCATCAATAAAATGATTGTAACATAATGCTGTTACGAAGTCTTCCAAACAAAGCTCTCATAATTATTCATTCTCATGGTCGCCTGAAATTGGGCAAGGTCTAGTACACATTGGTTAGGTCTAGCAAAGTGACATGCATATGTGACGCCTATGAGATTGACATTGTATGTCATTCAATCTTTTTGAAATGACAAACAGGAATGAATATGGTTTAGTTTAGGAGTTGGTATTTCAATCTTTTACAAGTTCACAAAACACACACAAGAGGGGGAGGGGTGACCCTAGGGACTACCCTTATATTTCATTTAATGTTTTATCTTGTTCCATACATAAATATATATGGTTTGGGTGGGGATCTCAACCATTATCAAGTTTTCAAACAGGAAGGGGTGGGGTGATCCTAGTGACTTCCCCTATATTTCATTTGATTTGTTATATTGTCCAATACATAAAAATATATGGTTGAGGGGTGGGGATCTCATCTGTTTCTAAGTTATCAAACAGGAGTGGGTAGGGTGACCCTAAGGACTTTCCCTATATTTCATTTGATTAGTTCTCAAACATGAATATATATATGGTTTAATTTAAAGGTGGGGATCTCGACTGTTTCTAATTTCTCAATCAGGAGGGCTGGGGTGACTGAAGGGACTCCCCCCTATATTTCATTTAATTTAGATGTGGGGATCCCAACTGTTTCCAAGTTCTTAAACATGAGGGGTAGGGTGACCACAGGGACTTCTCCTATATTTAATTTGATTTGTTATATAGTCCCATACATTAGTATGTATGGTTAAGGGGTGAGAATCTCAAATTTTCCCAAGTTCTCAAACAGGAGGGTGTACAGTGGCCATAGGAACCCCCTTATTATTCCTTTGATTTGAAATATTGTCCCATACATGAATATATATGGTTCAAGATTGGGGATCTTAACCGATTTATAATTCTCAAACCGGTAGGGGAAGAAAGGCCCCACGAACTCCACCTATATTTCATATGATTTGTTATATTGTCCCATACATGAATATATATGGTTTAGGGGTGGAGATCTCCACCGTTTCCAAATTCTCAAATAGGAGGGGTGAGGTGATCCCCAGGGACTCCCCCTACATATTTCATTTGATTTGTTATATTGTCCCCTACATGAAAATATATGGTTTAGGGGTGGGGATCTCGAACATTACCAAGTTCTCAAAGAGGTGGGGTGGGGTGACCCCCAGGGACTTCCCCATAATTTCATTTGATTATATATATATTGTCCCATACATGAATAAATATGGTTTAGGGGTGGGGATTTCGACTGTTTCCAAGTTCTTAAACATGAGGGGTGGGGTGACCCTATGGACTTCCCCTATATTTCATTTGATTAGTTATTTAGTCTCATACATAAATGTATATGGTTGAGGGGTGGGGATCTCATCCGTTTCAAAGTTATCAAACAGGAGGAGGTCGAGTGGCCCAATGGACTCTACCTATATATCATATTATTTGCTTACATTCAGGTATCATATAATATATTTGCACTATTTGTGCCTGTCCCAAGTCAGGAGCCTGTAATTCAGTGGTTGTCGTTTGTTTATGTGTTACATATTTGTTTTTTTATATATTTTTTTATATAAATAGGGCCGTTAGTTTTACTCGTTTGAATTGTTTTACATTGTCTTATCGGGGCCTTTTATAGCTGACTATGCGGCATCGGCTTTGCTCATTGTTAAAGGCTGTACGATGACCTATAGTTGTTTATGTCTGTGTCATTTTGGTCTCTTGTGGACAGTTGTCTCATTGGCAATCATCTCACATCATTTTTTTATATATGAGAAACTTCCAGCTATTTTAACTGACCTATCAAAATTGAGAAGAAAAAATACCCCTTGAAATTGCAGTAATATGTTTAACTTTTAAAGCATCTAACATGCATTACCAACATTTATCACTGATAAAAAAAAATTATACTGTTACCAGGAACATATATATTGTTAGATAAACTGTTCCCAGCTGTCACATTGTATTGGTCCAATACAATGGATTTTGACATTAAAATTGGTGTACAAAATATTTTCTACTTTCTCTTTTTTTTTTTACATATATCTTTTGGTTTTCTATTCTAGTGTT
Organism: Mytilus galloprovincialis; assembly: GCF_965363235.1. NCBI lineage: Eukaryota > Metazoa > Mollusca > Bivalvia > Mytilida > Mytilidae > Mytilus > Mytilus galloprovincialis. Next base: position 65,914,514 of record NC_134850.1, on the reverse strand, counting down.
TATATTTATTTACCATGCATAGATGTATTTTGTCACCTGTCTGGATTTTTTTAGCTGATAGCCAAAACCCGGATTACCCTTATCTGGTTCCGGAATCGGATCCGATATTGTAATTGTCTTCTTGCGGCAGCCATTTTTTTTTCAATGTTGTTTTTGACAGATTGTGAGATACGATTTTACTCGGATTAACACATTATTTGTCGGCGATTTTCTGTATAAAGCTTGCGGTTTAACAAATTGAAAATTGCTGTCATGAACAGTAATGATGAAAATAAGTTTGAGATCGTTTATTAGGAAACTTTGGTAAAAAAAGTTATTTTTTTATTTTCTTTCAAGGTCCGTCGGGCATGTCGGGCGTTGCTAGTAACCGAGTAGAAAGTCCGACTGCAAAAGTGGAAGGTCGCAGACCTCGGACCACCGCTAATTTGAACCCCTGCGTCCAAATTGAAAAGATACGAAAATTCTGTCTTCTAATTCAAAATTGCCGCCAACAGCGTGATCAGTTGAACTTATATTAATAGACTACTGACGTAGTTGACTACGTATTGACGACAAACAATATTCCTACGACTTTTGCAATTTGGGAAATCTTAACTACTTGTCTTTAGAGATATTCGGCGATTAAATATTTCATTCATTTGTTCTTTGACTTCTTAGCCAAAAGCTCAGGGGATAGTAAACTACATAAGGATTCCTAATGTGCTCTACTTCCTATGTGCAACTTCAAAACTTTTGGGAAAATCGACGATCATTTAAGTTTTTTCTGGTCATATTTTTTGTAATCCAGAATGAAAAGTAAGAAAAAACTGTTCAATAAGTTATAAATAACACAGTAGCCAGCTAGAGGTTAACAATGGCCCGTATTTCAGCATTTATTGGGAAGCACACAAATCCAGGGTGCATAAGGCAGCTTAACTGCCTAAAAATATTGTTTTACAGGTAAAACAATGATTTAAGGGCATTACTTTCCCGATAATTGAATTGAATTAAATTTTATAGAAGATATAAAGATATGGTCCAAACTGTGTTCCATAGATTTTTCCCATAGCAACGTCACACCACATCTTACAATTGTGTATTACCTACATGTCAGTGATATTCTTGGCTTTTTTTCAAAACTACCTCTACCCTTTTTTATTGGGAAAATATGTGTCATTTTCATCAAATTGGGAATTTGACTGAAACTTCAATTTACAGACCCATTCTCAAGAGTCAATCCCTGCTTTAAAATAAGACCCTATTTTGTCAGTGATGATACATAAATCATGTAAATAGACCCTCAAATGTGCACACATAGTCATTTTAGGCAAGAAAATTGTTTAAATGAGTGTTTTTCAGTTTGTATTCATGCACAATTACTACTGAGGCTGCACTAATTCGGAAACAAGTTGTCTTTTTGGGAATAATTTAAGCCATTTATTTTTCAAATTGGGATTCTTCTCCAGGGGAAAAAGCCTTTATTCTCCACTAATTTAAGGCAAACAATATCACTGCATGTGGACTTGACCTTCTTTTCGAGCTAAGTTTTGTTTACATTTGAAAGTGTGCTATTTATGAACCCAGGGGATGAAGTTGGGGTTGTTTTGGGAATAAGGAAAAGTAGGCTAAAATAGGCTAAAATTGGAAAATATTATTTTTACTGTTGTAAAATGTCTGAAAACTTGAAATGTTGAAATTAATGCTTGCTTGAAATGAGTTTTTATTGTGTCCCGGAAATACCAACAAATAGAAAACATGTGTGATTTTGCAAACTACTTTTATTTTAACCTGCTATGAGGGGGGATAGGACCTTTATCAGGACTCTCAGTCTGGGATCGGGTGTTTTTAAACTCAGGATTTCTGGATTGACCATTTTGGGATCCAGGAATTCTTTTTTGAATTTCAGGACCTCTTTATTTCGTGTTTTTAAGCCCAGGATTTCGGGTTCAGGACCCCTCCTATCCCCCCCTCTGCTATCGAGAACTGATTACTATGGAAAACAGATGACTCGCCACATCATGTACATGATTTTGGAATACTGATACATTAAGCATGTTATAGTAAGCCATGCATTGTAAATTGTTTCTTTTAAACTTTTTTGTACATTGGAAAAATAACTTAAGTAAATTATTAATGAAATATACATATAAGAATTTTGTTTAAATAACATAAATAATTCCCAGTGGGCACTCAACGTTGTGACAACGTTGAAATTTGGTTGAAATATGGTCGTGACGTTGATCGACATAAATTCAACGTTGATCTAACGTTATGGTATTCAACGTTGACTTCACAACGTTGTTTCAACGTTGAATTTACGTCGTTAAAATCAACGTTTAAACAACAACGTTAATTCAACGTTGGGTTAACGTCAGTCAATCGCGACAGAAAAATCTTATTGTCAAAATTGAAGGGTACAGATATATTGGATGAGCAGATCGAACAAGGAGCAGTGCTGCAGTATTATAAACGATTGGATAATAAGTGTCTAATTTAGAATTTATAATACTTATAAGGGGGTCCACTGACTGCCATAAGCGTGAGGGGGTTTCCTCCTGTCATGCTTCCATGATCCCTATATAATCAATCATTTTCCCATAAAAAAGGGGGTAGAACGAATTGCATTGTTTATGCATGGAAAGGAGTTTTGGACACGAACAAGTGGTCAGGACTCTGGAGACATCACCAATAACAAATCGGCTTTTTCAAATTAATTTTGTTTTGTGTTTATTTTTTAAGTGTCTTTAAAAAAATCAATTCTAACCAATCTAATTTTGGTTTATTAATTATCTATATTTTGGGAGATCTCAAAACCTGTTCATGCTATTTAAATTATATGTATATCTGTATGAATATGATATATTCTTAGTTTATATTTTTTTTTAAATCAAATCGATTTTTTTAATTGCTTTCATTCAATTAAATAAATAGGTGAAATTATTTGGTATATTTATTTAATTATTTTTACCGATTGATATTTAAAATATAAACTTAAAATATCATCGATGTACAATGTAATCATAATAATTGAGAAGTTTTTAAATTTTCGCGGTTTTTCAACTGGAGTTCCGAATATTTATATTTGGATGCGCACGTAAGCACGCGCACCTCTTTTTAACATCCGTTTAGAAAATTTTGAAAATCATCCTCGAGAAATTATCGCACCAGACTGATGAACAAATAGTGAACAACTGCGTCTAAGGAATATAAAGAAGATAGAAGACTTTTCTGTATAAACCTCTTGATATTAGCGTAAGTCTATTTTACAGTTAAATTAACGAAGAATCATAATATAAACAAACACATTCAAATTATTTATCAGATTATCTGCATGTTTACCTTCACAGAAATTATGAGAAGATCTTATCTTACTGAATCTAATTCAGTTTCATGTCGAAACATGATTGCATATATCCTCTAATTAGCAAACTAACATAAAACATATCTAGCCATGCACAGAGTCATTAATATCAGAAAAAGGGGGAGGGGTGTCATTGAACACTAGCCATTCGTTCCAATACAACTCGATATGGTGTGTCTGACACATATAGAAATGGTCTGCTCTTAAACACTGTTTTGGTCTTTTAGATTTTTTCGTTAAATATCTCTCATCTTTGATAGTTTGATCAGTATATGAACATTATGGTTATTGCAAAACACAGATCTGGTTTAAAGGATTCATGCTTTGTCTTGTTATTATGCAAGCTGGTACAATTGTTTCAAATGAACATGTTGTTTTCTATGATTTGAAATAATTGTTTTATAATTGGTAGAATTTGATAACATTTCCGGCTTGTAAAAGTACACAACTTTATTTATGTAATTCAAATTTATGTTATTTCTTTTCCATGCTTTCAGATGCTGTTCTAGTTTGCCACAGAGAGACACCAGAATCCAAAATATCCGAGCAGTGATCAGGACATTTGAAGAGTGCCCCACAGAGAGCAGAAGGAGTTTCTAGGCAAAAAGAATAAATCATTAAAAGAAAATAAATTTTTCATTTTAAAAACCTCTTTTTTTAATTTCTATAGTTAATTTAGTGCCAGTAAAAAAAGGCAGTGACATTTAGAAATACGTTATTTGGTGCATCTTTTTTTCTCCGGTTTACTCAATTGTATCAGGTGTATAGAAAATGATTGAATGAGTAAACAGCTTGGTGATGGTATGGTTTGTTCCAAATGCCTTCAAGATAAATTAAAAAAAAAAACATATGGTATACCCTCAAAAAGTCAAAGGAGTATGTTCGATAAGGTCCTAAAATGGCCCCTTTTTTTAGCGTAAATTTCAAATTCGGATTTAACCACCAATATCACAATACATTATAGCTAATACATTGACTAGCTAGGATATAAACCATTTTGTTGAAAATTTTACGTTTCTGCGTTTCATTATGACGTCACAAGTTGTACTCATATTGATTTTTCACGAAAAAATCTATGAAAATGGGTAAATTTCCATAGATTATTGGACAGGAAACATAGAGCGCATACGTCGACAACAAAGATCTTTTAAAATAATGTTTGTGAAGACATTTCACATGTCTTATTTGAATCTTAAGCTTGTCGACGCCTGCGCTCTATGTTTCCTGGTCCTTTATTTGGTTGAAATCTAGCTGATTTTGTCAAATTTCACCAAAATCCCTTATCTTGACCTTTTTTGGATGTATAAATCAACGTGTTAGAATTAAACTTTGACAAAAATAGTTCTGTTTATCTTTCTAACATGTCTTTAAGGCAACGTAAAACATTTATTGTCTTGTAACTATGAACTTTATAATTGGGGCCAAATATGGCCCTTACCGAACTAACTCCTTTCAGATCAACAAGTATCAATAAAAATGAAAAAAAGACAATAAAAAAGAAGTAAATACATGAAATATCGGATTACAAAAACTTAAAATGAGAACATCTTTTTTTTAATAGTCCTGCTATGTATTCACATAAAACAAAGGAGGCATTTTGTGTTACTGTGTCAAACTTGCTGCATTTACATAATTTTGTATAAGTTGGAAAACTTGATCAACCAGTGTGCTGTAGTAAGTTTTTCTTTTTTCCTTAGCTTTGAGAAATTTGATGTGCTAGAAAAGTAAGCTTTGTTAATATTGATATATTTGGTTTCAAATAAAATTTTGATATTGTAACTGTCTCTTTCTTTGTTTCTGATTGTTATTGTCTTCTATTCTCTTCTGGAGTCCCTTAATGAGAAAGGAACTGTTGATGGACACTAAATTGAAATAAAACTTGAAAGTGGCTTTTTCATTTCATAATTCAGGTATTTTGTTATTGTATTTGAACACGTGCCAATTAGGATTAATGTACACCCCAAAACCATCACTTCAACCAACTTACAAATGACTCAACTACAACCCAACTCGACCTGATTTCAACCTAAACCAGACTTGATTTCAACCTAACTCAACCTGATTTCAACCTAAACCCAACCTGATTTCAACGTCACTGGACCCGATTTCAACACGTTATCAACGTCAATACAACGTTGAAACTGCAACGTTGATTCAACGTCAGAATTTCCACGTCATTACAACTTTCAAAACTAACCCAAATTTCAACGTTGTAACAACGTTGAAGACTGACTTTGGATCAACGTTGATACAACGTTTTGTGCCCGCTGGGAAGTGAACATGAATATGACAGCTAATGGCAGTATAGTCCAAATAATTATGACTCTTGAAAGGCTATTGTATTATTTTTCTTTGATGCCTTGTCCATGTAAGGCGTCAAAGAAAAAAATACAATGGCCTTTCAAGACCTCATAATAATAATTATTTGGACTATAAATGGCAGTGCCTTTTTTCAAGAAACTGAAAGTGAAAGTAGACTTTCTTTTTTTTTAATTTCTAAGCTAAGTTTTAGCAATTATTTTGTGAAAAAACAATTAAAAGATGTGGGACAGCAAATATCTAATTAAAAAAACATGAAATCAATTTTCACTTTAGCCAATGTTAGCATAAAATTTTTAAAGTGAAAGTAGCAATATGCAATTTTTAATTTTATCAAATATTCGATGATATTTTCCTCAATTTTTGATGCTGAATGTCAAATGCCTTACAATTAATTCATCCATGTATAAAGAACTTGTCTTTTTTTCGTTTTTCTGTGAGCAAACTTTGTCCTGTCGCCTTTCCCAGAAGTTGTAAAACCGAAAGTTAGACGTAATTGTCTTAACCAATCAAATTTGGCGTTCTGTTTCTTTTTAGCCTATCCGAAGGTCGTTTACAAACCACACAATTGGTTTTCCAGTGCTGTTCCGTCAACGGGTTGGAATTTACTACATACGAACCTTTACTTTTGTCAATGGAGGGTAGAGTAGAACATGGATTGGCCAGAGTTTTGTCTAAGCAGGATTTCAATCCAGATCATTGTAAGGACCTATATTTGACACATATTCATGAATCCTGAAAATGTTTCTCTTGGCAAGTTAAAACGTATGCTAGATATGTACAGGATGTTAATGTCTAAACTAACAGGTCAGGAATAACTACCAATTGGTGGATTATACCTCAATTGACGTATAATCCACCAATTGACATATAATGGTATAGACCAATTGGTGTATAATTCTTTGTTTTTCAAAACAAATTATTCCACCAAAATGGAGCATTGTTTTCTTAAAACCATATTATGGTATGAAAACTTGTCAAACATTTCTAGTTTAGTATAGTGACATAACATATTGCATTTAATCAATAATTGTATTTGAAGTTTCTTCTATTGTTATCTTGTCAATTCTTGATTGGCAAATTTACCTGTAATCACCTGTCAATGGACATCATTACTGTCTGCTGTCATGTGATCATGAGTACAACTCCACAGGTGAATGGAGCTCTTTGTTAATACTTGACTTTCATTATTAAAAGTCAATCATGGTCAATAGTACAAATGTTTCAACAAAAGAATTGTTGTACACATGCATTCTCAAGAAATGCAGCAGGCTTTGACAAAACTGAAACTTTCGGCGGACTCAATAAGGGTCATGAAATAGGTTGCAAGTTGCAAAATCATGCTCCTATCTCACACTAGCATTTAATTACAAAAAACTTGCATTATACATCAATTGGTCTATACCAATATACCTCAATTGGTGGATTATACGTCAATTGAGGTATAATCCACCAATAAGTGGTTATTCCTGACCTGACTAAAGAAAAGCATGTCTTCAAGTTCAGGGCAGCTCTTAATCCTTCAACTGTCTCCGCTGGTGTTGGCAGTTGGTTCCAGTCCCTGATTGTCCTTGGAAAAAATGATTGATCAAAGGCAACTATTGCAGCCCTTTCTTGGTGAATCCGGGTCTGTTTGCGCCCATTCACGTTTGCCCCCATTCACGTTTGCACCCACTCATGTTTGCCCCCTTTCACTTTCGCACCCTACATGGTTCGCACCCTCATTGTACATGTTCACTCCCAATTTTAACTGGTTTTGTGTTTAAGGATTATGTACCCTTCTGTTGCTTCAATGCTAAACATTTTATAGAAAATCCACAGCCTTTATCCTTGTTCTATCATATTTCATTTTTATTTGGCAATTTGATTACCGATAGATATAGGATTATTGCATGCAGTGCTAGCATTGATTTCCTTAAAAAACAAGTTTATTAATGTAGTTATTGGTTAGAACAAATAAAAATATGGACCAAATCAAGTACACCCTTTAGGGTGCGCTCGACTTTAGTTACTCTGCACGAGGTATTTTGGAATTTACAGGTTGGTTAAAACTTTTTGTAAAAAATAAACACTAGCACATCATAGAAAAGCAAGTGAGTAAAAGAGGGACGAAAGATACCAAAGGGACAGTCAAACTCATAAATCTAAAACAAACTGACAACGCCATGGCTAAAAATGAAAAAGACAAACAGAAAAACAATAGTACACATGACACAACATAGAAAACTAAAGAATAAACAATACGAACCCCACCAAAAACTGGGGGTGATCTCAGTTGCTCCGGAAGGGTAAGCAGATCCTGCTCCACATGTGGCACCCGTCGTGTTGCTTATGTGATTACAAATCCGGTAAATAGTCTAATTCGGTAGTTCACATTCATGAAAGGGAAGGGGATTGTAGTTACGACGTAAGGAACATATCCGATATCTATGTTTCAAATTTTATAACAAAAATCTCTTTAACACAAATTTGCCACAAAGTACTCTTTTTCTATTAAATGCAATGCAACAGTAAATATTAATGCTTTGCATCAAGTTTCCCCCTAGTATACATGTATGTTCAAAATGGCCTGTCTCTATTATTCATTATATCTGTAGTTTTGATACAATTCATGTTTTAAAAATTCGTACAAAAATTGGTACAGAAGGGTACATAAACCTTAATAAATATAGCTTTGTAATCAAGTTTTGGCAAGTGTATTCTTATAGTTGTTGTCATTGTCATAAAATAAAGTGAGACAACATTTTTTTTTTTAAATCTTAAGGTTCATCATAACAAATGGACAAATATGGCTGTATTTACATGCCAAAAATTACTCTGAGTACAGACTTACCTGTAAAGATGGAAAAGTTTTAATGCCTAGCATCCACTAGATAAAATAAAGTTAAATGCATTTTGTGTTTAAGAAAGATAAAATCTCTTTTGGATTTTGATGGGCATTTTTTTTCCTTTATGCAAAAGGTGTGAAAATTGACTAAGTTGTGGTACATCTATGAGATGCTCACTCAGTTAAAAAAACAGTTTGTTTTGTTTTCATTGTCCTTAATTGACATGGACACCAGGTATCTTCACAACTATAGGTGAGTTAAAGAGTTTATCTGAGTCAGTGAGTCGACAGTATCAAAGAACAGTACTACCTGTGACATTATCTTATTCATGGTGGCCATAAAAATTATGTCCATCATTATATCTCCTGTCGCTTAAATAATTAATACACAAGGTATTAATCAAAAACTTGTCAAGGATAAAGGGAAATCTTGACTGCATTGAAGTGTTAAAATTATATAACTTACAGGTCATGTGTCTCAGGTAAAATATACATTTATGTGTTTGTGAAATTTAATTACTGTGATTATGACAAGAAAATTCAAAAATAAAATGAAATAATATAACTAGTTGAATAAATAGCTGATTTTTTTTTTAATTTGACTCATGACTATTTGTTTTGACATTATACCTTTTTAATCAATTTAAGTTATTTTTTACATGTACTTTATGGTAAGCGAAGAATAAATGAATATCATCTTCTAATATAATGCAAACGTTCCCAATGCCTGCCTTTTTCTATTGAAAAGTTGTTTCTCAAATTAATTTTCTTCATTGTTCTTAAATCAAAATGATTTATACTTAAATCATAGTAGATAGACTTATCTGCATTCAATACTGTTTTACAAATGTTAAAGATTGTCTTTAGAACTTATTCCAAATTAAATTTTAGGCAATTCCTTATTTCTCTATTGAATAAATATATTCAAAATATTCAAAATTAATTCAACAAAATTTGATAATATTTGTATTGTCATATAAACATATCTTTTGTGGATAGTTGTCTCATTGGCAATCATACCACATCTTCTTTTTTTATATATGGTATTTAGTTTGTGACAAAAAAACAAACAAACAAAAATACAATTATAATGCAAAGAATTAACAATTCTATAAGAAATTAAAACACATGGATTTTTTTTAGGTTTCTGCCCTCAGTTCTAATAATGACTATTTTATAAGGAAGCCAATATTTTCAACATATTCATCATTTAATGTAATAAAGGTTTAGCATTTCTTTCACTTTTTGTTCTTGGGTAAGAGACAATATTATGAGAAGGTAAACAATTTTCAAATAGATTATCTCAAGTTGTTTTGTTAATTTTACAATTAAGGAAGGAGTGGTCTTCATTGTCCAGCAAGTGGCATAGTTTACATATTCTATCTTTTCTAGGAATTTTATATTGTCCACTATTTTCTATTTCTAAATTATGACCACTAACTCTCAATGTGACACAATTGAGAATACAGTTTTTACCAAAGTTTTTATTCTTAAATCTATTTTCAAAGATTGTTATTATATTCTTCTTTCAATTGATTTTTTCATCAAGGGTTTCATTACTTCATTCATTTTAATTCATTCAAGTCCCTGAAATTGTTAAATTCATCTAAAAGGCCTGGGTTTAGGGATATATTTGCAAATGTATACCAAGAATATGTATCATACCAGTCCAGCACTTCCAACAATATAAATGTACACAGAAAAAAATGATTTAATTAATAGACCATAAAAGTGTAACCATCTATATACATGATATAAGTGTATTTTGTCAAATTTTGGCTTTTAACTGACAGATATTAGCCAAACTGAAGATGTCATATTTTTAAATAAGTTCACATTTGTTTCAAAAAGGCAAAGCAAGACAGTTTTTTTCTTTATATATTTTTTTGGAAAATAAGTCTCTTCAACATGTCCATTATGTTAACTCCTGATTTCAGATTTAAAAAAAAAAGATAGACAAAAATAGTTTTTTCCTATAAAAACCGTATAATGATATTTGTAGTTTTCCTGAATAATAATGAATGTAGGAAAAAAAGTCACAGGAAAAAAAGTCACGGAAAAAAAGTCACGGAAAAAAAGTCACAGGAAAAAAGGTCACAGGAAAAAAAGTCACAGGAAAAAAAGTCACAATATATATGTTTTGCATGAAATAGTCAAAGGGTCTGCAAATGTATTAACAGGAGAAACAATCCCAATTTGTATTTTTTTTTATGGAAATGGTCATAAGGCCGCAAATATATATGAATATATTTGGAAACATTCCCAATAGATATTTGTTTGGAAATAGACATTTTTTAATTAATTTTATACGACTTGCTTTGGAAATTTAGATATAAATTGAAAATCATTTAAATGGAACATGTTCATGCTGGTGTACTATAGATTGATACATGTTTTCAAGGATTTGTTGTAATTATTTTTGTTTTATATCTCTTAGAGATGTGAGTTTAACAGCAACAATTTCCTTCAATTTTAATACAAGTTAGAAGTTCAGTATATAACTTGACCACATTTTTTATTTTTTATTTCCATAAAGATAAAGATAAGTATTCTGTAATTTACTTTTAAACAAACAAATCATTGCCATAAATAATAGCTTAGCATTTTTAAACATATATATCTAGGGACTGTTGATATTGATGTGTGGCTTCTTGTGGCACCTCCCCCCTTTGTAGACCTTTCATTTCCTGTCTTCGTAGGAAGCCATATCAATGAAAAACAACTTATGCTCAAAATTTAAAAAAAACGACACAATCAGTTTTCCCTGTTTGTTAAGTTTAATTTTGAAAAAAAGAACATTATTTATTCCAATACACTTTTATTAGTATATATATAATTCCTTTATAGTTTTTAAAAATTAACCACTAACATAACTTAAATAAGTAATCAGATACAAATATATTTTTTTCAATGCATTCAAAAACTCTAGTTTAATTATTTATTGCATATATACATGTACATGTACATAGTGACTTTTTCACATATTTCTGACAAATAAGTCTACTTAAACAAATTGTGACTTTTTTTCCTGTGACTTTTTTTCTTGTGACTTTTTTTCCTGTGATTTTTTTTCCTAGGGATATTGTGACTTTTTATCCTGTGACTTTTTTTCCGTTTACCATATTATAAAGAAAACAGGCTTGCTAAAAATTACTTCCTTCATGGTTTCTTTAAAAATATCATTTGCTTGATTATTAGTTATTATTAATAATAATTCATTAAATAATGCAAATAAACAATTAAATACAATGAACATCATGTACATTAATTTTTTTTTTTACTTTTAAAAAAAATTGATTAAAGTCTGTTGTCTTTCAAATGCTAGTCAATAACTTTATCTTTAACATTTTTGTCTTTTTGCTTCTCAAGATTCTTACTAAGAAGACATTAAAAGAATAAGAAACAAAATCATACAAAAATTAATAAAAACAAATAAAAAAATTAAAAAAATTAATTTAAATAAATTCAAAAGACAAAAATAACATTAATTAACAAAGACTAAAACAATGTCTTATTCTACATTTAAGAAAAAGGTGAAATGTCAATTTTGAAAGAAACCTTAGTTACCTGTACAGATAAATTTTAAAGAAGCATACAAGTTGAAAACTTCAACCCTGATTGATTACAACAGGTAACATTATTAGATAAAACATCAACCTATGTTTTATGACCCCAATAAATGGCCAACATCTCAAGATTGAATACACCAATAAATGGCCACCATTGGATGTTGACCATGCAAGAGGGTGGACATAATTAAGAGAATGTCACAGGCTGTACTGTAATTCAGGTGTTTGTTTATTTTTGCACCTTCTGAAGAAAGGAAAAAAAATGCCCATCAAAAACCAAGAAAGATTTTATCTTTCTTAAACACAAAATGCATTTAACTTTCCAAACAGCACAGGTAAGTCTGTACACAGAGTAGTTTTTGAGGTGAAAATACGGCCATATTTGTCCAGTTGTTATGATGAACCTTAATCATGTTTTGGATAGTTTAAAAAAAAAAATCCTTTCTAATTAATGTGGGATTCTGTCAACGTTTTATTTTGTGTTGAATAACTCTTAATCATGTTTTGGTTAGTGTATTGCTATTACTTTGTTTCATTGACTTGTTTCAAAATAAAGTCATAAAAGTGAGATTCTGACTACGTTTTTTTTGTGTGTTGAATAAATTTTATCATGTTTTAGTTATAATAGTGTATTGCTATATTTAATTGTTTCAGATTAAAGGGACCAAGCTGTTAAAAACAATTATCTTTTTGTGTTTTTCATTTAAAATCTTGAATGTTTTACTTACACTAAAGCAATTTATAAGAACAATCATGATTTTTCAATTATTCAACTGGAATTTGAATTAGAATTGGGTGGGAATGTGTAGAGTGCGAACGGACCTCGGGTGCGAGGTACGAACGTGCGAGGTGCGAACGTGTAGGGTGCGAAAGTGTATTGGGCGAGAACGAACCTGATACCTTTCTTGGTAGACATGGTAGAAGCATTTTATACCTCTGATACGGCTATCATTTGGCATCAGATATTAGTGCCGATCTATGATTATTGAGCATGTTGAATTTTAAACAGCATGCATAACCTATTTTGTTTCCTGCGATCTTCAAGTATGTGTCATTTTCATTTTGGGCTCTTGTGAACAGTTGTCTCATTGGCAATCATACCACATCTTCTTTTTTTTTACATTTCCCATTTTAAACATGTTAAAGATTTTACCATCTTTGTAACACAGCCAGGTTTACAAATCTAGCTGAAAATATAGTATATATACATGTACCAATACACATAATTAACAGCTCCTGGTGATGTTTCATAGCCTGACCAGTTTCGGTCTAAAGAAGACCTTCATCAGAGGCAGAATGGTGGATTAATGTTTGCACCCTATTTATATACATGTAGATATGGTAACTGGTGGTTCAGATTTAACCAGTGGTTCAGAGTTAACCGGCGGTTCAAAGAGTTGACCAGTGAATTAATATGTATCTGATTGATATCGAAACAGGTTCAATTATCCTTTCAGTGAAAAATCCTAGTGGGATTTTCCATGGTTACAGTTATCTATATTAAGATAATGTACATGTTACAGTAAACTTTTTGACATGTTACGGTAAACATTTTGACATTATACGGTAAACATGTGACCTGATGATATAACCAGATTTAGGTAGCACTCCACAGTTAGAAAATAAAATTAAAAACGAGCCACAAAATGTTTTATCATCTCCTATTCCTGGATTTCTAATATATATTAACCTAACTGTTTGTGTTGTACATGTGGATATGTATGTAATCAGTATATTCCATAGATTTGATTTTCAAAAGTTAAAAGAGTGAAAATTAATTCCTTTTATGTGTATCCATGGCAACATTCTGCATTTATTTACCATAAAATATTGCAAAAAGGGGGGTGGACATGTCACATATCCCCTCAAAATTTGGATCCATTTAGAATTTCAATGCCTTTGAGTGATACCTTTTTATACGGCCGCAAAATTTGAAAAATTTTTCGTCGCATATTGCTATCACGTTGGCGTCGTCGTCGTCGTCGTCGTCCGAATACTTTTAGTTTTCGCACTCTAACTTTAGTAAAACTGAATAGAAATCTATGAAATTTTAACACAAGGTTTATGACCACAAAAGGAAGGTTGGGATTGATTTTGGGAGTTTTGGTCCCAACATTTTAGGAATTAGGGGCCAAAAAGGGCCCAAATAAGCATTTTCTTGGTTTTCGCACTATAACTTTAGTTTAAGTTAATAGAAATCTATGAAATTTTGACACAAAGTTTATGACCACAAAAGAAAGGTTGGGATTGATTTTGGGAGTTTTGGTTCCAACAGTTTAGGAATTAGGGGCCAAAAAAGGGCCCAAATAAGCATTATTCTTGGTTTTCGCACAATAACTTTAGTTTAAGTAAATAGAAATCAATGAAATTTAAACACAATGTTTATGACCACAAAAGGAAGGTTGGTATTGATTTTGGGAGTTGAGGTCCCAACAGTTTAGGAATTAGGGGCCAAAAAGGGACCCAAATAAGCATTTTTCTTGGTTTTCGCACCATAACTTTAGTATAAGTAAATAGAAATGTATGAAATTTAAACACAAGGTTTATGACCATAAAAGGAAGGTTGGTATTGATTTTGGGAGTTTTGGTCCCAACAGTTTAGGAATAAAGGGCCCAAAGGGTCCAAAATTAAACTTTGTTTGATTTCATCAAAAATTGAATAATTGGGGTTCTTTGATATGCCGAATCTAACTGTGTATGTAGATTCTTAATTTTTGGTCCCGTTTTCAAATTGGTCTACATTAAGGTCCAAAGGGTCCAAAATTAAACTTAGTTTGATTTTAACAAAAATTGAATCCTTGGGGTTCTTTGATATGCTGAATCTAAAAATGTACTTAGATTTTTGATTATTGGCCCAGTTTTCAAGTTGGTCCAAATCGGGGTCCAAAATTAAACTTTGTTTGATTTCATCAAAAATTGAATAATTGGGGTTCTTTGATATGCCAAATCTAACTGTGTATGTAGATTCTTAATTGTTGGTCCCGTTTTAAAATTGGTCTACATTAAAGTCCAAAGGGTCCAAAATTAAACTAAGTTTGATTTTAACAAAAATTGAATTCTTGGGCCTCTTTGATATGCTGAATCTAAACATGTACTTAGATTTTTGATTATGGGCCCAGTTTTCAAGTTGGTCCAAATCAGGATCCAAAATTATTATATTAAGTATTGTGCAATAGCAAGAAATTTTCAATTGCACAGTATTCAGCAATAGCAAGAAATCTTCAATTGCACAGTATTGTGCAATAGCAAGAAATCTTCAATTGCACAGTATTGTGCAATAGCAAATATTTTCAATTGCACAGTATTGGACAATAGCAAGAAATATCTAATTGCACAATATTGTGCAATAGCAAGAAATTCCAATTGGATTTCAATTGGAGTTATCTTTCTTTGTCCAGAATAGTAGTTGAATCAACTTAAATCATTGTTTTATACAATATACAATGTATATTCACTTTTACTACCAACTGATAGATTAAAACAATCTTTACCATTCAGTAATAACAAGCACTTTTTTTACATTTTAATATTTTATTATGTATTTAAATGAGTAGTTATTGTTGCAAACTTCATTAGAAATTTGAATTGAGATCAGTTTTGAAATAAGGGAAAGGGGGATGTGAAAAAAAAATTGGGGGGTCAATTTTTTTCATTTCAGATTTCATAAATAAAAAGAAAATTTCTTCAAACATTTTTTTGAGAGGATTAATATTCAACAGCATAGTGAATTGCTCAAAGGCAAAATTTTTTGTTTAAGTTCATTAGACCACATTCATTCTGTGTCAGAAACCTATGCTGTGTCAACTATTTAATCACAATCCAAATTTAGAGCTGAATCCAGCTTGAATGTTGTGTCCATACTTGCCCCAACCGTTCAGGGTTCAACCTCTGCGGTCGTATAATGCTGCGCCCTGCGAAGCAACTGGTTAGAAACTGTTTTCATAAATCTTCCTAATGATCAAATGAAAAATGGGTGTCTTTCGCCACATTTTTTCTTAAAATCCAATCACAAAGTTCGTGCGATAAAAAGTTGGAAAAAAACATTACAATAATTGCTGGACCAATGTATGGTAGGGACATGCAAATACCGACTGTCATACAGAAAACAGCCTATATTACATACATTACATAATCTTGATGTTCATATAAACCCAATACAAAGGCTATTTTAATACTCCAAAAATGAATTTTATTGCACACTAGCTCTCATATTTGAAAAATCCACAGGGGCCAGAATGCGAAACGACACACCTAACTGTGGAGTGCTACCTTAGCATTGTGTAAAGGGTGTTTTAATAATTTAAGAAGTACATGGTAATCTGATTAAGGCTTGATGTTTGGCCTATGATACACCTAAATATCAAGTTTTGTAATAGTATTCCATTGTAGTCATGTGATCTTGACATTTGGCTTATGATACACCTAAATATCAAGTGTTGAAATAGTACTTCCTTGTCGTCATGCAGTCTTGATCTTTGGCTTATGATACACCTAAATATCAAGTCTAAACCAAATTTTGTTTGGTCAGGGGGGTAATAGTTTTGACTTGATGTGTTGGCGTATCACAAGCTTAAACGTCAAGACTGCATGACTACCATGAAATACAATTATTAGACTTGTTTCAGTGGTATTTTTCTTTTTAATGTAGTTTACACCATGACAAGTTAGAGATCAAATTAGAATTACAATGAATTTTTTAACCGGTAGGGGACTACATTTGTATTTATTGCCATGCAATACTCACAGAATGCTTGTTTAATTTCAGTTGTCAGTAAACAGGCAGAGAATGGCGAAGATCAGTTGTTGGACATGAAACAGAAGATCCAGATACTATCTGACGAAACAGCTCATGCTCTAAAACATAATGTGTATAAAAATTACTCACAGTTCATAGAAACTGCAAAGGAAATTTCTAGTAAGATTTATTTAATATGATGAAATTGCACATGCTCTGAAACATAAAGTGTACAAAAATAAATCACAGTTTATCATGTTTATAGAAACTGCTAAGAAAATTTCTAGTAAGATCTGTTTTACATGCTCAATGCTCTCAAATATAAAGTGTACCAAAATTACTCATATTTCAATGAAACTGTGAAGGAAATTTCTAATAAGATTTATTCAATGCCATGAAACTGCACATGCTCTTATGCATTTTATTTATTTTTGATTTGCTCTTTATTTACTGCAAATATTGTAGCTTTATAATTTGTTTAAACTGTTAAGAATTTACTTGATTTGCAGCAGTGTCTATTGTAATTATCTCCCCCTTGAACTTAGCATATTTGTTCTAAAAATTAGTTCCCATAAAAAAACAGAGGTTTGGTTTATTCATGATTTATAATTGAAGTACATCAGCGATTTAAGGTGAGACCAACAACCTAAATTTTTGTTCTTAAAGGGGCTTGGTATTTAGTAAATGTTTGTCTAGAAATTTGAAGCCTAAGTATACCCACTTGTACTTATTTCACTTATTTATATTATCATTTTGAAGTTTTGGAAGGAGAGATGTACCAGTTGAGTCACATTCTGACAGAGGAGAAAAGTTTGATGTCATCAATGATGGAGATGTCACTAGTTAGTGATAAAGGTTGGTTTAGCTTAATACCACATCTTTAATTTGTTAACATCTGAACAACAAAATTAATGAAATTAAGCCGGGTCAAGAAAATGATAGCTAAATAATTTAGAGTATCAAATATGAGTTTTAGCAAGTTAACTGATAAATTTTAATATTATCTGGATCAGAATTCTTTTGCAATGATGTAAATAATTGTTTTGAGGATAGCTACAAACTCACAACAGTACTCAGTGTCTGTAAACTGCATCTAGTTTTTTTAATAGCTTACAGTTTGAAAGATTAAACAACCAATAAACACACGGTCAAGTTCTTTAACAGCTTTTATAGAACAACTGGTAGATTAAAAAGGGGAGGGTTTAGATCTAGAATTTAAAAAAAGTAGATTAATACCATAACATGTTATTTTAAAATGTATAATAATAATAAAAATAATAATAATAAATTCTTTATTTAAAGAGGGTAAACACAGTTAGTTACAATTACTAATCTTCCCTGAGACCCTCATATATGATACAAGTAAAAAATAATAATAAGACAACAAAAAAAGAAGAAGAAAAAGCAAACATACAACATATTAACACAATGATATAGACATGATAGTTCAATGTACATGTACCATAATAATAACATATAAAACAGTAACAGATTACATGTAGTAAATAGATATGATATACAAATCAAAATCATACATAGTAATAGTACAATCATTTCAAGACTGAATATTTAGTCCATGTCTGTGCATGGATGTCTTTAGGTATATATTTTAATTATTTTTTCATTTATAGAATTTGTTGTTATCTGTAATGCTATACTTTACAACACTCTATTTTATTAATTGTTTAAGGGTCAGAAAAAATATAAAGGTTGATTTAATTTTCAGACTGATTTTTCATACCTTTCTCTTGCATTGTGAAATGTAGAAAACTTAAATATTTGTTTTGTTCTTTATTATATAGCTATTGTTGAGCAGCCAAAAGAACAAAGCCAAGAGAATCCAGAGGAAGATACCAGGAAAAATCTGGCATTTCTGTTGGAGAAAGTTGAAGGCTGTTCTGTAAGTCATTGCTTTGTTTATCATGCTTATAGAACACATTTCTATCAAATACTGTAAATTCAGAAATTATTGCATGCATTTATTATTGCGATTTTTGTAAAATTGACAAATATGCAGGGTTTCTGCTGGCGGTCACCATTTTCGCAATTTGCGAAAAAATAATAATTGTGGCGATAAAAATTCATCATTTGCGAAAGAATATATATAACAATTTATTTTCCTCCATCTTGTTTATTTACTTTTTTCGAGTTTCTCAGACTTTACCCGATCAGACAATACTCGGAATTCACCTTGACGTCATTAAGATTAGGACAGAAAATCAATAATTAGCTGATTGCATTTTATACCTATCAACAACAATTTGACTAATTGATAAAGGTGTTAATTGAATTGTTTGACAAAATGATATGGTTAAATGGCTTCTGCTAAATGTCACATACAGAATTTATTTACCACTTTGCGATGCACATGTTTGAAGCAAACTTTTGATGTCTCCTCTCCTTTTAAAGATAGTTTAGAAAAGAAAGCTGTTGTTGTGACGAAAAATGTCCAAAAGCAAGAAAAATCTCTGATTTAAAACTTTAATTATCCTTTGACTTTCATATAGGTAATTGAGAAGGGAGACTACTTTAAAGTTGTTTGAGTGACACAAGTGTTTCAAGCATAGTTTTACGTCTCAACTTTTTCATTTACGATGGTCAAGAAAAGAAAACTGTCGTTATGAAGAAATCTATCCAAAAGGTTGGGAACAACCCCTGGAATGAGAGTAACCCTTCAATGTAATGACTACACATGAAATGAGGGATCAATTTCATGTGATAAAAGCTTTTGTTTTGTTGTAAAAACCACTTCTTAGTATAGTGGCCCCCTCATTTAGAAAAGTTTTCCCTTTTAAGTTAAAAAAAAATTGTTGTTTTAAGGTATATGTTTAGTGTTTATTCATTAGACTCTAAAATGGGTTTGAGAGAATAATCATAGACACAGTGGGTCAAAATCATCTTATTTAAGGGAAAGGGGAGGGGGGTTAGATAAAGGTAAATTTTTAACAAAAAATATATTTATGTTACTTGGCGAAAAATATATTGTTTTGGCGAAAGAGGTGGCGAAAAAAATAATTGAACCAGGGGAAACACTGCAAATATGTGAGATTATTATTTGGATGACAGGAAAATCTGCATACACATATATGTATCAGATATAAGAATGTGAGTTCTTATTATTGCCATACTCACTCAGTCGCATTATTCGCATTAATAAAAATCTTGCAATAATTTCTGAATTTACAGTAAAGTTATACCAAGTTAATTTACACACAATTTAAAAAAAAAAGGACATAAAAACTACCACTTGATAAAATTATGATAAAAACTAGTAGTTAAAAAAATGATAAAAGGTGTCAACATTCTGTTTTCAGTGAAAGACCTGTTATATCTATTTAACTAAATTTTCTTTTGATTGTACTGACTGATAAGTTTTTTTCTCAGCACAGTAGAGTGAACTTAGGGCACGACACACATGCCATTTTTGATGAAATTAACAACATTATCATAGGTCAAACAGCAATAAACAGATTATCATTGGTTATTTCAACTTAATTCGTACTAGCTCAAGCAAGAAAATCAGTCTCGTTGAGATGTCCACTGATTTGTGTATTTAAAAAAATATTTCAGGTAGAAAGTGACAAAATCTTTTTTGAATGATTTGTTATTTATTGACAGAGTGTAACAGAAGTTCCAGGACGACATTTGATACACAATGGAGACTTGGCTGAGCTGGATGCTGAATCATTCACACAAATACAGAAAGTCCATGCCTTCCTACTGAATGATAGTCTGATGATAGCTACATGGCTTCCTAATAGGTATATATATATATAAAATTAAAAGATGTGGTATTATCGCCAATGAAACAACTAACCACCATAGACCCATTATATCCACATTATATGGCATATATAAATAAAAGATGATGTGAGATAGGTAGTAATAGATCATATATTCACATATGAATATTTAAGAAAATGTGGGATAAATGTTATTTTAGACTTCAACCCAATGCCACATAAATATCCAATGAACATTAATCCACAGTAAAAAGTCAACAAAGGAAGACAAATATCTTATGTCAAGAGTACGAAAGAGATATGAATAAATTAAACGAAAACTATCAAAGTTACATGGAATAGGGAATATAAGCTTTATATGATGGAGGCTATGATTTGCTACCAAATTCAATGTCTGTATATTTTTAGATGATAAAAGTTTGTTTTGATAGAAATTACACTTTCTTGTTTTTTTTTCAGGAGAGGTCCTGTAAGGTACAGGTTCCAAGGTCTATATGAGTTTGACATTTTAGCTATAGTTAATGTAAATTTATTTTCAGGAGAGGTCCTGTAAGGTACAGGTTCCAGGGACTATATGAGTTGGACAGTCTTGCTATAGTTAATGTTAGAGATGCTGGACCTATAAAGAATGCATTTAAGATTCTGATGTTTCCTGATGCTAAGATGTATCAGGCTGATGGAGCTAAAGCAAAGGTTCGTGTAATTAGTAATAATGTAAACATATTTTATTAATTAAATTCAGGTTAAGTAATGTACACAAATTGGCATTTACATATGATTACAAGTGAATTATTAATAGGATCCAGAAAAAAGCTGTTAGCTTATATCATTCTGTTTCCTAGTTCAAAATAAGAACATTTCATATTGTAATACTCAAGGAGTAAAATTTAAAAAAATTAACAATGTTACACTATATATATATAGCTAGATGGAAACAAACAAAACATATAATCAAGTTGTGAACACAAAAGAGTAAAAAAATTATACAGGGGAAATACAATAATGAAGTGTATGTTTCTGAACAGACACAATTATTTGAGATATAAGTATAACTTGTTGAACAAGATGTTTGTAATCATATGACAAATCTTTTGCTACTGAGTATAAATGTTTGAACTGCCAAGAATATTTCAATGTTTAGTTCGTAGCTGAAGTCTGTTGAACCGTGAAGCAAAATTTCTTCCGACTAGAAATGTATGATATTGATATTATAAAAATGCTGTTCACGCATGATGTGACATTGGGGGAAGTGCAACAAGTTATGTGCTGTTGTTTCTATAGCACCACATAAACAAACTGGTGAGGCCACCATAGAATTTCCATCAGATCTGGATTTTCATATTGAATTTAAAACTGCTCAAATGATTTAATTCACAACAAAGCTCAAGGTTTTAAAATATTTAGGAAAAGATTACACGATACAAATATTCTAAATTCCAAAATATTATTTTGTTGTAGAGGCATTGGTTAGACATACTAGAAGAAACAAAGAAAGCTAAAGCTTCCAGAGACAAACAAAAGAAAGAGGCAGCTATACTGTTAGCTGAACAACAGGCACATACCCCAGAGGAGGAGAGAAAATGTAAGGCTATAGTCTATACATGTATACATATTAAAGACTGCATGCTTTTTTTTGCCTTTTTAACTTTTTTGGATTCGAGCGTCACTGTTGAGTCTTTTGTAGTCGAAACGCGTGTCTAGCGTATATACTAAATTTAGTCCTGGTATCTATGATGAGTTTATTTCCTCTAAATGTCTTTTGGTTTTAATTAACATTAGGTTGCTGTTTCATTGTTTTGACTGTTTATTTATATAAAGAAAACTGAGTGATGTATTGCATTATTCAAAATGTTTAAACAAATACCAAATATTTGGGTTTTTCAGAATCAGTTTTTCCAACTTAAACATTTGAGGGGAGATTACTTTTTCTCTTTTAGTAATAAAAATTATACTGTACTGATAAGGAAATTTAAATTCTTTAAGTCCAGTTAAACTAAATTTGAACCTCAAACTAATTGCAACAGAAAATGTTTTAATTCTTATCTATAGCATTAAACCCCAAATATACACAGAAAAAAGTCTCATTAAATCTGACTTGAGGAAAACTCAAATTTTGCATTTTTAATTTCTTATTGAAATTAACATTGGAAGGGGAGATAACTCTGCAAAAATGAGGTTTTTTTTATGTCAGTTTTTGGTTGATTTTCTTAAAATCATGTAAAATATGATACTTTGATGGGGTTATTAGTTCATATTCGACTATATTATATAATCTTCTGCACATGACATGTACAAAAACCGAAGTGTTATGGGTATTTTAATTTTTTTTGGCACATTTTTCTTAAAAGAAATTGCAAATTTATGGCTTTGTGACCATTTTGAAAAAAATAATGTGAATATTTGGTATTATACAATAATTGTATATATCTGTAAATTATATTTGTTCACCAAAGATCTACCTTGTTTAAAATAACTAAACCACAAAAAGAAGAATATATCCTTAATTATAATTTTATTCAATTTGAGATTCTTTACCTTGACATGCTGAAAAGTCTAATAATGGTCAACTAATGAATTATGAAATCTAGGTTGTAGCTTGATAAAAGATATGAAAACACCTTTAAAATTGTTTGTTATACTCTTAAGACGGCTAAAATATCAAGAATCAATACATTCTGCTGAACAAAAGTCGTAAAGTGATAATTTTGAATAAATTTTATTGAAACATTGAAACATTTTATTTCACTAAAGGCCTCACATGAGGCATGATAGTACAACAATATAACAAATAAGATATAATGCATGAACAAACATATTTACAAATGCATGAATAAATCGGAAGGTAAATATCATTTGTAAATTGACATTACAATTTAACAGAACTTGGCTAAGCCAACAAGAACAAATTTATCTTTGCTGTTCATTAAATTAGAGAAACTCATAGTATTTTTAACTTCACAAATATCTGCAGGCAAAAATTTCAGCCTTTCAGCATTAAAGAAAGTACAATCATATATATAATGAAATTCATCTCCTAGCACATTGCTGTTACATAAATCACATATTCTTTCTGATCAATCAATGCTATAAAATCTACCACATTCAATAGGTAACCTATGATTACTGCACCTATATTTACACAAATTCATTCTTAGATCAAAAGGCAATGTAGTTAAATAATCTTCAAAACCAAATTCAGACTTGTACATTCTATAATTTAAACATTTTGAGGTATTAAATATCTGAGCCTTCCATTCATTTACAAATAAATTGTGGTAATACTGTTTCACATTTATAGACAACTGACAATTTGTATCTATATATATATTGATTATTCCAGGCATTAATAAAACCACATTCAAATAAAATATCTTTTACACAATTCAACCACTCTACCATTAACAAAGAACAGTTCTAAACTTCTACATAGTTCTAATAATTTTTTGCCATATTTATCAACCTTATGCTTATCTTGAGACTGTCTTACAACAGGGATACCACATTCCTCTAATATATGTAAATTATTAACAAGACTTTGCTCAATATTTGGCACATTACAAAAGTCAAGAATATTATTATCAATGTCAACATATTCATTACAGTTACTACAATGTGCATTGAAATCACCAAGTAAACAAACTTGTAAATCTGATTCATTGATATGTCTGCCTTTTTGCAGAGTTATCTCCCATATCAATGCAAATATCCATATGAATTTTAAAATCATGATTTTAAGTTTTCCTCAAGTTAGATTTATTGGACTTTTTTTCTGTGTATTTTTGGTGTATAATGCTAAAGATTGAAACTTAAAAATCTTCTGTTGCAGTTACTTACAAGGTTAGGGTCAAATTTACGTTAGATTGACTGGACTATTAACTTGTTAGGCCAAAATAAATAAATAGTGTGTTTCCTATTTCACCCTGAAAAAAATTAGGTAGGGTAGGTAGGTAAAACATTTTATTTTATGAAAACTTTTTTATTTTTTTCTATCGATGACAGCAGAAATATTTGCCTTATTAAATCTATGGAAAAAATTGTAGATTAATAGGACATGATTTTTTTTCCTTCTCTAGTATAAACTGTTGTGGGACCATCCAGAGAAATATTAAAGAATAAAAGTAGACATGGTGCCGGGGCAGATTCATTTATAAATGAACATGAATCATACACCATGTCTGCCTACTGGGGAAAGCTTTCTATTTCTCGTTACACATTGTCTGCCCCCTTGCCGTCATTAACTCAAACAGTCAAATGCTTAAAAGCATTAACATCCGTTTATGTTGCGTCCTGAGAACAATTTTTTACAACAAAAAAGTTACATTTGTAAGAACATTTTTTACAACAAAAGCTGGATTGACTTTAGCAGTAAATTGATCTCATTTTACTCTGTAATAAATTAATTGTCAATTTAATAACCAGCAGAATTAGATACAGTCTGTCCATCCTGAAACGATTCTGACTGTTGGTTGCTTGTACTTGTGCAAAGAAGTTGAGCAAAATGCGCCAACTTCGTATTTTTTTTTGTCTATATGTCCATCATGGTGTTCTCCAAAAAGATTCATCATATCGTAATTATCCGGAATTAATATCATTATAATTTGTAACCATGTCATCACATTTCGCATATTTGACAGCTAATACGCAGCACGGTTGTCAGAAAAGCCATGCTTGTTTATTTAAAATATTGGTTCTTGAAACGCTTTACTTGTCCATATTGGTCATTGCTATCAAACATTTTAAAGATCTGTAGTTTTCTAAATGAAAAGTTGGATCCGGACAGACCAAAAAATCGGGATTTTTAATAAAAAAAATTATTTTTGTCAATAAAATGTTTAGGGTCGGCATCAAAAAGGGAGGTAGGGTCGGGAAACCGGAAACACACTATTAATTTATTTTGGCCTTACAAGAAAACAAGTTTGGTGTCACTTTTTTTGTATTTTCTTAAAACATATAAAAAATCCTATCGTCTCATATTTCATTTAAAATTCTGGTAATTTTAAACCACTTGTAGCTAGAAAAAGTGCACAGTGACTCTTACTTTTATGATATTTTTGAAAAAAAAGCATAATATAATCTTCATTTTGGCCAAGTACACGAAAATTCTATCTGAGGAAATATATGCCTATGATCTACCATAAAAGCTAAAAATATTACTTGATGATAAATTAAAAAAACCAAGGGATAGATATGTGGTATCTGTCATTCAAAAATTCAATACACTGCAAAAACCATGCAAAGAGCAAAAGGACAGTGCTATTATAATGCTTAAAGTCACAGTGAGGCTTTCAACTTTGGCCCAAAAAAACTCCCACCTAGCTGCAAGTTTAAGAGGGCCCAAGCACCCTTCTCTGTGTGAATTACAAATTCTGAGGGACTCATGGATAATACTAAGTAATTAAGAAAGGGCATATTTTGTTGCATAATATTTCATTCTATACTAATTATCGGTATTCTGAATTTTTGTTTTACATTATTTCTTCTCTTTTATTAGCATTTCCAATTGAGGATGATAGTGAAACAATGGTTGCCATAGAGACAGATTGTTTAAATGCTGATTGGATACAAGAACTTCCAGAAGATCTAGATATGTGTATAGCACAAAGAGATTTTGAAGGAGCAGTAGATTTAGTAGAGAAAGGTATTGGTTACTGTGTATATATATTAATGTCAAGCCTGTAATATTTATGATGTGGAAGCCACACATAATGATCGTAAGTTATGGTGTCATCAATATTTAGGTGCAGTGTACATGGTGTATGGTTTAAGTTTTTTTGGACATTAATAATTTTGTCAAACTTTTATCAATTCTTTTGAATATATAGATATTGAATTAAAATTCTTGACATAAAATGGCTTATTTTTTTTTACTAAATGAAAAATGAGCAACAGTCTTATTTTTCAAAGATATTTTATCCACAGTCATATCTTTATGCACAACATTTTTAGTAATCATGGTAATGAATAAGGCTAGAGGTCTTGGTTAGATATTAATCACAGTTTTATGTCTACAGATTTTTTTTAAAAGCAGGACAGTTTGAAGCCTAAATTTAAAATGTAAGACAAAATACTGATATAAAGTTACCACAAAGTGGCAATATTATACACTTGCCTTTAAATTTTAATTGCTATAAATATAATTTTTGTATTTCAGTAAATGAACATTTAAAAGACTGTCCAAAAGTACCAGTAGTTAAGGAATTCAGGTATTTACAGAGATAAAGATATACCTTTGTGACATCAACCCATTGATACAAATAACCTCAACATGCAGCTATTTATACAATGTGACATGCTCTAGATAACACTGCATTAAAAGATGAGAGGATTTTTTTTAAGTTGGGATAACTTTACTTTTGTTCGATCTGATTGTTTATATACAAAACTAACGAAAATCTCAAAAGTGGTAAATGAATTTAATAGAGATAGTCCAGCATAAATTTGACCCTAACCTTGAAGTAATTGCAACACAAGATTTTTAAATTTTTATCTTTAGCATTATACCCCAAATATACACAGAAAAAAGTCCGATAAAAATCTAACTTTAGGAAAACTCTAAATTTACGATTTTAAAATTCCTATGGAGAGTTTCATTGATAAGGGAGATAACTCTGCAAAAACGGCAGAAATCTATACTATTAAACGAGAAGACCTCATTTTGGGTGTCGCTTCTCCTCCTTCCACAATAAATTAATCATCATGCCTCTGTGTCCTATAGGTAACATGTATAGTCGCATTTGTCATCCATTCTTATGATCATTCAGTTGGGGTTATTTTGGGATAAAAACGCATAAGAATGCGTCCGGATATTTTCCCGTCATTGGACAAAACTGTAAGTCAGATTAGACTTCCGGTTTGTGTTTTTCTGCACTTTGAACATACAAAGACTATGAATAAAGTATATAAATTTGCTTTCTGCTGTCCTTTTGAGTTCTAGCATGTATCATCCTTTCTTAACGTGTTTCAGTTTGGGTTATTTTGGGTGGACGAAAATGAATAACATTTGCTATTTACTATCAATTAGTTTACAGTGGCGGATCCAGAACTTTTCATAAGGGAGGGGGGCACTGACTGACCTAAAAGGGGGGGGGGCGTTCCTCTCATGCTTCAGTGATTCCCCATATAATCAACAAATTTTTTCAACGAAAATGGGGGCAGGGCCTCCAGGCCCCTATGGGATCCGCCTATGGTTTATAATCAACGGCGGTCACTGCAGATATATTTCTGTACATACTTACATACATTTACTATGAATAACTGTATTTGTTGAATTTTTTTATAAATTCCTTTTCTGTACCTTGAACATACAAAGACTATGAATAAGTATATAAATTTGCTTTCTGCTATCATTTTGAGTTCTAGCCTGTATCATACTTGCTTAACATGTTTCAGTTTGGGTTATTTTGAGGAAAACGAAAATGAATAATATTTGCTATTTACTATCAATAAGTTTACAGTGGCGGATCCAGAACTTTTCATAAGGGAGGGGGCACTGACTGACCTAAAAGGAGGGGGGCGTTTCTCGCATGCTTCAGTGATTCCCCATATAATCAACAAAAATTTTTCAACACCCCGCCTGGGATCCGCCTATGGTTTTCTATCAACGGCGGTCACTGCGGATATATTTCTGTATACATACATTTACTATGAATAACTGTATTTGTTATAATTTACTATAAATTCCAATGGTTATCTTGGGGGGGGGGGGGGGGGGGGGGCTCTTTACTATTCATGGCGTTCACTGATGTATATATATATATATATATATATATATATATATGTAAGTACCTTTGACTTTTGATACCTCTCCTGATATTCTCTGTATAGTAATTAAAGTATATATGCATTTTCATAGAGTACAGATAAACAGAAGGTATACAAATCGGTATTTGGAAAATAGGGGGAGGGCAAAAAAATGTGCCCTGTCCCTAAGTACCTTTGACTTTTGATATCTCTCCTGAAATTCTCCAGTCAGTATATTCTTTTTACAGTTTACATACGCTCTATTTCCCCGCAATTTCGCGGGTGTGTTCTAGTATCAATAAAAATTGATACAAAATTCTAACTTGACAGCTTCTATTCAACAGTATGTATTGATTCTTGATATTTTAGCCGTCTTTAGAGTATTACAAACAACTCTAAAGGTGTTTTCATATCTTTTATTAAGCTACAACCTAGATTTCATAATTCATTAGTTTTTTCTATTTATTAGATTTTTCAGCATGTTAAAGTAAAGAATCTCAAATTGAATAAAACTGATTAAGCATATATATATTCTTCTTTTTGTGGTTTAAAGTTTTTTTGAACAAGGTAGATGCTGAACAAATATAATTTACAGATATTAACATTAATTAACAATACCAAATATTCACATAATTTTTTGGAATGTTCACTAAGCAATACATTTGTCAAAAAATGTGCAAAAAAAATAAAAAATACCCATAACAATTCGGTTTTCTACATTTCATGAGCAGAAGATTATATAATATAGACATTAGTTAAATACAAACTTATAACCCAATCAAAGTATCATACTCTACGTGAATTTTTTAAAAATCAACAAAAAACTGACAAAAAACACTCATTTTTGCAGAGTTATCTCCCTTTCCAAAGTTAATTTCCATAAGAAATTAAAAATGCTAATTTTGAGTTTTTCTCAAGTTAGATTTTAGGGGACTTTTTTCTAGGTATATATGGGGCTTAATGCTATAGATTATAGCTAAAACATTTTCTGTTGCAATTAGTTTGAGGTTCAAACTCAGTTTGACTGGACTAAGATTGTCAAAGATCTTCAATCAATTCCAAATTTTTCAAGTAAGAAAACTTGAATATTTTAAAGGACACAACTGATCAGACTCATGTTGCATTACGGTAAGTCAGTGGCTCTTTTCTAAAAATAATCATACAACAATAATTGATCGTTATTCTAAAATAAACATGATTGCTAAATACCAAATATGTTCACATAATCATAGATTGCCATTCATATTGCTCATGTCTCAAAGAGATCTTACTTCACTTTTGGGGTCATATTTTAATAACCCTAGTTCATAAATTTTTCTTGCTGATCATATTTTAAATGTGTTACTGGTTAAAATGTGTATGCACTTGAGAAGGACAGGAGCCTGTAATTTTAGTGGCTAAATGTAACCCCATGACTGTCATTCATCATCCGGAGACAGATTTTTTTATATGAAGTGTAAATTAACAGATTGGATTCATCATACTCATAAGGATTCAGAAAAAAGATGAACATGACTCTTCAAGAAATCTTTTGTTTTAATGTATAAAACCACAAGTAAGGTTATCTTTTTTATGAGGAACCGTTTGGTTGGTGAGGTGTATTGTACTGCCCAATATTTTAGGATTTTCCAGTCAATTACTTTACCTACAAATGTAAATGTTAAATGTATAAATATGATACTTTCTATATATAAACCATAGTACAACTGTTGCAGTGATATGAAATCAGCAGTCTTCAAAAGCAGCATGCATGTAGGTTTCATGTTTCATCTCAATTTCAGATCCAGAATAGACAACCGAATCAAACAATTGACAGAGGGTCTCATGGGTGAATTACAGGTATCCCCAGAGAGGTCCCTGAGGGGAGGACCTAGAGCTGCCAGGAGAGCTGTTACACAACTGATCAGACTAGGGAAGTCAGCTCAGGTTTGTCAATACATATCTGTACAATAGAGGGTCTGATGGGGGGATTACAGGTATCACCAGAGAGGTCCCTGAGGGCGTGGGCCTAGAGCTGCCAGGAGAGCTGTTACACAACTAATCAGACTAGGGAAGTCAGCTCAGGTTTGTCAATACATATCTATACAAATACCCATACTGTTTCTAAAATTTCTTTATTTGGGACACATTGAAAACAGTTCATAATGAATTTCACTAAAGAGTTATATACATAGGAAGATGTGGAATGATTACCAATGAGACAACTGTCCATCAGACCAAATATTTAACCCAGATTTTATTAACTCTGGCGCTCTGTATGGCCTTCAACAAGGATCAAAACCCATGTAACATTGTAGAAGAAGTATGTTTTCACAGATCAGCATCAATTGAAATGAAAGGTATATTAAGAATGTTAAATGTTAGATTTTGAAGAAGTCAACCAAATTTTAAATTACTAACATTTTAATAGAGAATGAATGCATAGAAAAAGAAAGAGTTTTACATATATGTCAATGAGACAGCTACTCACAACACAAAAGATATGAGACATCTCTAGGTCAAAATACTTTCTCTTGAAAAAATGAGTCTATATTTTGTATAAAAAAAACACCAAAGTTTTACAGAACAATAAAACAATTAAATGACATAAAAAATTTGGTGCACACTGAATAAGGCGCGTAGCGGGTTTTTTAACAGTGTGCACCACATTTTTTATGTTATTTGGAATAGACAGAAAAAATATTACAGTCATTTCTTATAATTTAATTCTAAATTCTAAATTCCATTTTAAACCGTAGAAAACCATGAAAAAACGTTGATAACGTCACGGTCACATGACTAAATTATGTCTATGGGCTGATAACAAAATAACAATTAGAAGACGCGTTACATCCAAAGTTAAATATTATTATATAGCTAATTTGAATATAAAAGAATGGCTTAAATAAAAAGGATAAAATTGATTAAAAAAATATTTTGTTTTCCAGGCATGTGATTTATTCTTGAAGAACCGTAGTGCTATCATCAAGTACAACATTCGTCAGTTAAAGTTTGAAGGAGCAACGACCCTGTACATTAGGAGATTATGTGATGTGTTCTTCCCATGTCTGTCAGAGACGGGCAAGGAGTTTACAAAGGCATTCCAAGATCATTATGGTTGTATGTCTGGTAAGATTATGTGATGTGTACTTCCCATGTCTGTCAGAGACGGGCAAGGAGTTTACAAAGGCATTCCAAGATCATTATGGTTGTATGTCTGGTAAGATTATGTGACGTGTACTTCCCATGTCTGTCAGAGACGGGCAAGGAGTTTACAAAGGCATTCCAAGATCATTATGGTTGTATGTCTGGTAAGATTATGTGATGTGTACTTCCCATGTCTGTCAGAGACGGGCAAGGAGTTTACAAAGGCATTCCAAGATCATTATGGTTGTATGTCTGGTAAGATTATGTGATGTGTACTTCCCATGTCTGTCAGAGACGGGCAAGGAGTTTACAAAGGCATTCCAAGATCATTATGGTTGTATGTCTGGTAAGATTATGTGACGTGTACTTCCCATGTCTATCAGAGACGGGCAAGGAGTTTACAAAGGCATTCCAAGATCATTATGGTTGTATGTCTGGTAAGATTATGTGACATGTACTTCCCATGTCTGTCAGAGACGGGCAAGGCGTTTACTAAGGCATTCCAAGATTATTACGGTTGTATGTCTGGTAAGGGAAGGAAAACATGTTGTATAAAATTTATGTAACACCATTATCATATTGTCGTTCAACATTTCTTTTTATGCCCCCACCAGCGTGTCTGTATGTCCATCTGTACGTCCTGAGGTTGGTTTCGGTTCTAAGTTTGAAATTGGGGGTCGTCACTTTTACTGTTCTTGAGTTATGTCCCTTTATAAACATAGAAATTGCTGTTATTCATCTCCCTTTCTTTAACTTTAGTTTGCCTCATCCAAATGTTAGGAAACTTATACACAATGCTTGTTTCAACAAAATGCAGATCAAAATTTAATTTTGGTGGTGCCTTTTTCATGTTTTTTACAAATGGAAAAATTACTGAATTTTTCGTCTCTGTTATCTAACTTAAGGGCATACGATACAGTTACAGGGGAGGTAATGACATTGCTAATGTAAATTGTTATTTTCGCGACGTCAAACTGTGACATACCGGGAAAAGATGCATTTTTCAACTGATTTTTATCATTCAAACTGATTTAATTTGAAAACGAGTGCATGGACCCCTATTTTTCAAAACGATATTTTGTTTCATTTTGCAAGGTGATTATGTGAACCAAATTTTATAAAACTGTAAATAGTGCAATTTTTTTTAATGTTGATAAATATACAGCAAAAAATTATTCATGACCATTTGATAAATATGAGTTATTTCTGAATAAAAAATGCATAAGTTTTTAGGATACTTATAAAATACAGAAGTTACAAATTATTTAACAAAAAACAATTTGTGTTTATCCTTTATGGTGACTTGAATAACACCGATATCACTCAGATTACAATTCTACCTTGACAGGTAAGTTTGTATTTAGCCTATAAAATACTTATTTAGCCTTGAGAATTGAAAGGTCAGTTTATCCCATTCATACAATAGAAGTTTACCTATAAGGGTCAGAATGGGGTTTACAGAATAGAGAATAAATGTAATAGCATCAAAAAATAGAGAATAGAGAAAATGAACAACAAAATAAAGAATAGAGAATAATGCAGTGCAAAAGTATAAAGAATAAATGTGCAAAATAAAAAGGAAACTTAGGTAACTGTAATGCAATACCGATAATATAATGATCAATGTGCATAATTGATAAATAATCTTGTAACAGAAAGACTATATAGTAAAATCATTTTCATGAGAATTTGCTTTACAGAATGATAGTTATTTTTAAGGCTATTAAAAGAAAAATGCCCTAAAAATTTAAAGAATACAGATATTAAAAAACCCATGCAGGTCCTCATGTCATTTACATTGTCAAAATATAGGACACATCTAGTCAAACTGGTTTTAAACTAGACATCTAGTCAAACTGGTTTGGTATAACTGACTGTTTCTTGCCCTAGATGTCTATTTCACAGTGACCTTATGTGTTTGTGCTAAGAGTACATTGTACTGTCAAACTCATTGATTTTCTGTTGGGACATGACCTACATTGTAAACATGCAAAATAGTTGCTTGAGATTTCAACTGATATTAGTATAATAAATTAAAATTTGGAATATTATATCCTGGTTGATGATGGGTTTTTTTGGGACCAAGATGTTTTCTTCATTCTTGTTCACATTATGATTATTTTAACCTTCAACATTGTTCAATGCACATTTAAAGTTAGAAAAAATTTCAGCTCTCATTTAAAATATTTTGCAACTTAATAATAATCTGTCAGATTTGGTGTAAACAAAAAACAAGACCCTGCAAGCATAGTCTATTTCTATAACAGTCAAGCAGATAGTTTTTTTTTATATCTGAAAAAAAACTACCATGTAAAGAAATATGCAATTGAAAGGCCTAAAATAACCCCTAAATTCAACATTAACAGATTTTTAACAATTAAATCAAGATGCACAAAGTTTTAAGTATTGGTCAGAATAAAGGGTTCTTTAGTACTTTAACAATATCACAATAACAATAAAGTGACCTTAATTTTGGACAAGGTAAATGGCATGAAGCCAAATTTATCAACTCTATTGTATGAATGGGAAACTGACCTTTCAATTCTCAAGGCTAAATAAGTATTTTATAGGCTAAATACAAACTTACCGGTCAAGGTAGAATTGTAATCTGAGTGATACTGGTGTTATTCAAGTCACCATAAAACAAGTTATGGCTTTCTTTCGATAGGGAAATTACGGCCACAAAACCGAATTTTGAACAAATATACAAAATTTCGACTTCATTTAACTCAAAAAGTAGCACATGAAGGTATATTTTTTATTACATATTTGATTTAATCAGGCACAAAATAGCCTACTTGTATATGGAAATTTTCATCAAACTTTAAATACGTGAACAAAACTGTATTGTATGCCCTTAAGTTAGCCTCAACCAAATGTTATAATACTTATACATAATAGTTATACCACAAAACTGAGATCAAGTACAAACTTGGGTAGCATCACTTTTACTGTTTTTCAGTTATGCTCCTTTATAACTTTATATATGCAAGCCGGGGCATCATCTATGTCTAAAGGACACATTCCCCATTTATAACTTTATATGATATGCAAGCAGGGGCATCATATATGTCTAAAGGACACATTCCCCATTTATAACTTTATATATGCAAGCTGGGGCATCATCTATGTCTAAAGGACACATTCCCCATTTATAACTTTATATGATATGCAAGCGGGGGCATCATCTATGTCTAAAGGACACATTCCCCATTTATAACTTTATATGATATGCAAGCAGGGGCATCATATATGTCTAAAGGACACATTCCCCATTTATAACTTTATATATGCAAGCTGGGGCATCATATATGTCTAAAGGACACATTCCCCATTTATAACTTCATATGATATGCAAGCGGGGGCATCATATATGTCTAATGGACACATTCCCCATTTATAACTTTAAATGATATGCAAGCGGGGGCATCATCTATGTCTAAAGGACACATTCCCCATTTATAACTTTATATGATATGCAAGCGGGGGCATCATCTATGTCTAATGGACACATTCCCCATTTATAACTTTATATGATATGCAAGCGGGGGCATCATCTATGTCTAAAGGACACATTCCCCATTTATAACTTTATATGATATGCAAGCAGGGGCATCATCTATGTATAAAGGACACATTCCCCATTTATAACTTTATATGATATGCAAGCGGGGGCATCATCTATGTCTAAAGGACACATTCCCCATTTATAACTTTATATGATATGCAAGCTGGGGCATCATCTATGTCTAAAGGACACATTCCCCATTTATAACTTTATATGATATGCAAGCGGGGGCATCATCTCTGTCTAAAGGACACATTCCCCATTTATAACTTTATATGATATGCAAGCAGGGGCATCATATATGTCTAATGGACACATTCCCCATTTATAACTTTATATGATATGCAAGCGGGGGCATCATCTATGTCTAAAGGACACATTCCCCATTTATAACTTTATATGATATGCAAGCGGGGGCATCATCTATGTCTAAAGGACACATTCCCAATTTATAACTTTATATGATATGCAAACTGGGGCATCATATATGTCTAAAGGACACATTCCCCATTTATAACTTTATATGATATGCAAGCGGGGGCATCATCTATGTCTAAAGGACACATTCCCCATTTATAACTTTATATGATATGCAAGCGGGGGCATCATCTATGTCTAAAGGACACATTCCCCATTTATAACTTTATATGATATGCAAGCGGGGGCATCATCTATGTCTAAAGGACACATTCCCAATTTATAACTTTATATGATATGCAAGCGGGGGCATCATCTATGTCTAAAGGACACATTCCCCATTTATAACTTTATATGATATGCAAGCTGGGGCATCATCTATGTCTAAAGGACACATTCCCCATTTATAACTTTATATGATATGCAAGCGGGGGCATCATCTCTGTCTAAAGGACACATTCCCCATTTATAACTTTATATGATATGCAAGCAGGGGCATCATTTATGTCTAATGGACACATTCCCCATTTATAACTTTATATGATATGCAAGCGGGGGCATCATCTATGTCTAAAGGACACATTCCCCATTTATAACTTTATATGATATGCAAGCAGGGGCATCATATATGTCTAATGGACACATTCCCCATTTATAACTTTATATGATATGCAAGCGGGGGCATCATCTATGTCTAAAGGACACATACCCCATTTATAACTTTATATGATATGCAAGCGGGGGCATCATCTATGTCTAAAGGACACATTCCCCATTTATAACTTATTTAATTAAAGTAAAATGCTGAAAGCTTTGACAAAACCTAGAAAACAAATGTCCATGAACAATTAATACCATTTAATGATATTTGTTATGTAATATTTGCTGTAGCAGTTCTGGTGTCAATCAATTAGGATTATCCAATACATTTGAAAGGAGACATTTTTAAATCAAACCTATGTCTTATATATTTGTAGCATTTGTGGTGTGGGCCAAGGAAGAGTTAGAAATGTGTGTCAATACATTCAATAGACATGTATTTGGTGGCAAGTCAACGTTAACAGTTATATCAGAATGTGTACAGACAGCCAGACAACATTGTGACGAACAGGTACCGATTATTTAGTATCAGTATATAGCTATTAGAGGGGCAAAAGGGGGGTATCTGCACGGAAAAACCTGAAATAAAATTGCCATTTAACGATGAATGAACAATTAAAAATGTTTTGCACCTTGAACTTATTACCGATTTCACGAAACACAGCAAATAACGAACCTGTTTTACAGACGACATGAAATCAAAATGGCAAAACATGTTGCACGAAAATAACCCTTTACCACCCTCTTAATAAATGAAGTATTTAGATAATCAATATAGACTGTTAATTCAAATTTTATTGCAAGTTTTTTTTTCGCATTTAGAACTTATAATTTAAGGAACTTCTATTTCGTGACAGACATTATTTATAATTTACCACCAAAAGTATATAGATAAAAAAGTGTAATACAGATATAAAAAAATGTAAGAGACACAATGAGTAAGTTGTGGGGATTGCAGTTACTGAATGCCATCTCTATTCTATATTTTTAGCTATGTAGTATTGGTTTTGATGTATCATTTGTGTTTGAGGACACGATAACACCAGAGTTGGAGAGAGTTGTTCAAGAAAATAGAGACCAGATGATTGAAGGAATAAAATATAGGGGGAATGTAAGTTTCTTTATATCAGGAAATAAAAATATAACTTGGAAAAAGGTTGCTTGCCAATGAAACATTATCCACAGAACAAAGTACAAATATGTGAAAAATAACAGGTCACCATATGGCTTTCAACAATGAGCAAAATCTGAACCTTAAAGTAAGCTAATAAAGACACAAACTGATGAAGGATAACGTCTAAACTAAATGGGTACAAACATGGGTAAGTCACAGATATATTAAATAACTACTAGTAATTAGATAACACCTACTCCAAGATAGATCCAAGTGAGAGGAACAGAAGGTATTCAAATAGAAAACTTTGTAATTAGATAACACCTACTCCAAGATAGATCCAAGTTAGAGGAACAGAAGATATTCAAATAGACAACTTTGTAATTAGATAACACCTACTCCAAGATAGATCCAAGTAAGAGGATCAGAAGATATTCAAATAGACAACTTTGTAATTAGATAACACTTACTCCAAGATAGATCCAAGTGAGAGGAACGGAAGATATTCAAATAGAAAACTTTGAGTTATGTCCTTCACTGAAAAAAATTGTCAGATATGTGTGCCTTAATGACATCATTTACCAGATTAAGGGAAAGCCTGTATCCCTGCACTATTAACCATCATCAAGTGTCCTAGTGATCTTTATTGTGCAGGATATACTAGAAATAATGTTTTTTCCGTAGTTACTAAATCTTAATTCGGTAATGACAGCAGTGCTGAATTCTGATTATCAATAATATTTGATTTGAATTTTGGTGTTTTAACACCATTTTTAAGCACCGCTTTAAGGCTATTTCTTGGCGGCTAGTTTTTATTGGTGGAGGAAGCCAGAGTGCCCGGAGAAAACTGACAGTCCTAGTCAATTGAGATTGGAGTCAAGTGCACCTGCACGAGTGGGATTCAAACACACAATCTCAGGGTTGACTGGCTAGTGATTACAATAGTAACTACTTAGACCACTCGGCCACTGATAATTTGCTGACTAATTCCTACCATATAGCATCATATTTTTCCAACCACTTGCTCTATTGGTGAACAGAAGTGACAATGCTCCTTAACATGAGGATGATGTTTAATGTATTTGACAGAAATGCTTCGAACTTGAAAGTTGTCTATCAATTATTTGTCAGTGTTTGCTTTTCCTTAGAATTTAATAAAATGACAATTTTATATTATACTTTTCATGCCCCCATGTGTTAAATCTAGAACAGCACTAAAATAACATTTGGTAATTTTACATAATCAAGTAACTATCATTTGTTACTGAAATATTGAAATATATATAGCTTCTGTAGATTATGTATTTGTTAGTTGATAATTTAAATAATATATATTAGTAAGATATATGTAGCTTCTTTTGTAGATGTCTATTTCATTCATTTATTTATTTTTTAACCCAGTACTCAATTTAAATACATGTTTTATTAGGATGATAAATGGAGGAAAATGAATCATTTGAAAGAGAAAGAGTGTAGCAGATTCCTGGAAGAGATGATGTCTGCTGGTCTGGATCTTAAACCTTATGTAGAAAGTAAGAATTCAATATTATTTTACACTGACGAGTTGCAGTTTAATTATTAAAAAACAACATTAACGTTACACCTGATGATCATCCCCCAAGTCAACTGCCTTCCAATTTATACCTATAGATTGATTGATTGATTAATTGATGTTTAATGCCCTTTCAACATTATTGGCTATGTCATGGCAGTCATTTTGTAATTGACAGGAAAACTAAACAAAAAAAAAACATGATGTAAATGTAGAAACTAGTAGTAATGTATTTGTATGATCAAAATTACCTTCTGAAATATGACCATGATGATTGTGTACAGAAACAACACATAGAATAGGTTTATAATTCAATTTAACCTTTAATTAAGGATCATCATACACTTTCGATTTTTATGCCCCACCTACTATAGTAGAAGCATTATATTTTGTGGTCTGTGAGTGTTCGTCTATCCAACCGTTGTTCGTTCATCCATCTGTCCCGTTCGAGGTTAAAGTTTTTGGTCAAAGTAGATTTTGATGAAGTTGAAGTCCAATCAACTTAAAACTTAGTACACTTGTTTCTTATGGTATGATCTTTCTAATTCTAATGCCAAATTAGTTTTTACACCCATTTCACAGTCCACTGAACATAGAAAATGATAATGCGAGTGGGGCATCCGTGTACTAGGGACACATTCTTGTTATATATCAATTTACCTAAAGCAAAAACTCTGTTAATATTAACAATTATTCAGTCAACTAAAGCTGCTTTATTTTAGAGAAATGTGAATTGAGCAAAAATCAGTTCAGTGAATATCATATCAATCATAATTTTCAATAAAACCTGTTTATTTTCAAATAATAACATAAAACTGATGCATGATTAGTTAAAAAGAAAGAAAATATAAAAAATGTAAAAATTGAATTTCATTTGTTATCATAATTTATTTTACAGAAATTGACATTGTCATCATGCTCGTCTCCCAAATTTTAAATAAATCACTAAAGCTTTTTAACGCATGTTACTGAATGCTGATATATTACTTGTGACATTTAAAAACTGTTATATCATTTGTAAATATTGTGTATTATGAAAGACTTTTTATATATCCATAGGTGACTGTTTTGTGGCACTTACGATGAATACAGCTCAGTTTGCCAAGATTTGTATGACAATGACAAGAGATTTGTTGACATTACACACCTTGGAGTTATCTCCCCTTATCACAGATACAATTACTGAGGTGTTTAAAGCACAACTGTTACACTTTGAAGATAGTTTGAAAAACCCAGATTTTAAAACAGAGGTAATCACAAATAAGTGTTACAAATAATCATATTTAGCTCAGTGGTGATTTGAATTTTCTTACTACAACTCTTGTTTCCTAGAATTGAGAAACTGTCAATAGACAAGATATAATACAATGCATGTGAAAACTTTGATAATTTGTTATTACAAAATTTTGATTCTATATGTTGTTCTAAATATCTGTAGAATCTTATGGTCTTCGTTCATTTTTCTCTTTGAAGAAAAAAATTATTACAGTATTCTAGTAAATAAAACTATTAGTAAATATATACAAATGAACATTTGTAATATACTCAAAAACAAAGGAACAGCTACCATTATATGTTTGAAGTAAACATTCTGTTGCATAGATCTTTTTAAAATTGATTGAAATAAGAAAGAAAAAAGTTTAACACATTGATGAGATAATCAACACCAAATTCTCTGAAAACGAAATTTTTCTAAATTTAATTTTTGGCATTTAGAAAAAAAACCATTTATAACCCAAATAACCATAAAAGTTTTTTCATTACATCAGTGGAAAAAGAAGGAATGTACAATTAGCTTTAGTTAAACAAAAACAAATCTCTCTATGATACAATTATAATGGATAGCTCGGATGCAGGCATATATCATTAAAATTAATCATATGACATGTAATGTTTGAAGTGTTCCAGGCTATAAAGGACATCAGGGGTATGGCCTAGTTTTTGTGATGTTTTTAACAGTATTGATATAATGTTGATTGTTATATGTTTTTCAGCTCAAGTTTATATTGATCATGTTGACTGTAATTTGCTTATCATATCTTTATCTTTTTCAGCACAAGTTTATATTGAAGAATGCCAAATATATCCTGGAGACCTTAATGAAGAAAGTGGAAGAACAATTTAAAACCAGATCAATCTCATTCCCAAAACAATTAGTGTCTGTCAGCGGAAAGTACAAAAAACTAGAATCACTCTCTAAATCATCTGGTAGCTGAATTCAGAGAACCATAATTAAAATATACAGATCCAACATGTATTGTACAATGTTAATATTACTGTTATAGTGATCAAAATAATAGTTGAAAATCCTCAAATGGTTAAACTGCATTAGTGTACAAATAACCGTTTTTATCTCAGTTGTGTTGATAAAAACACAGATTTTACCATATTTCACAAATTTGAGCATTTGTTAAAAGATTATTTTGGGGTTATTTTGATCATTTCATTTTTGCTAAAAACAAAAAAAAAATAACATTTTCTATATTGATTTGATGGACATGTTTAAAATTGTTGCAAAATCAGAAATACTGATTTATATGATTATAGCCTTTTTTAATATTTAAATTCAAATAGGTGTTACCAAATTGAGGCAATTTTATCTATTAACAAATTTAAGTGAAGTAACTATGCTTAAGTTGTGGAATTGAATCCTCACTAATTGATCATGAGAAGTTTGGATTACAAATATTACAAACTTACATTAAAACAAATCTTAATGTATCATCACAAATTTTAAAGACATCATTTGTTATGAAAAGAAAGTAAAACCAAGATGATTTAGTTTATGTACATAACATATGTTATAATTTATAGTTTTTCTCATTTATTTTGATATGTAAAGTGCAATAGTTGTTTTTATTTTGCTATTTGATAATAATTAAAGATATTATATGAAGATCTTTTTTTCATTGTTATTTTATCTTTTTAATATTATTTGGAAATGATATCCTGCTAATTGACTTTTGTGCCTTCCTACAATAGAAGGTGGTGTATTGTTTTTAAGAGAGGGGAGAAAGATACCAGGGGGACATTCAAACTCATAGATAGAAAATTAACTGACGCCATGGCTAAAAAAGAAAAAGGTAAACAATAGTAATCACAATAACACATAGAAAACTAAATACTATGCAACTTGAACCCCACCAAAAACTGGGGATGATCTAATGTGCTCTGGAATGGTAAGCAGATCCTGCTCCATATATGGCAACTGTCGTCTTGCTCATGTTAGTACAAAATAGTCTTATTTCGTAGGACAAATTCCTGAAAAGGGAACAGGATTGTAGTTACGACATTAGGTACATATCCAATATCATCTGTGAAATGAATACTCTATAATGGTAAACCAACTTGTGATGGCGTTCGTAAAATTTACAAAGGAATGACTTCAACTTGACCATTTGGAACTCTTAGTTTATTAGCTCCCTTGTGAGCAGCAAACCTCTTATCAAGGAAAGCATGGTTGTATCCATCTGCTTCTACCTTCTATAGGGTTGGAGTTTTGCTTTTTTAGTTAGTTTCCTGTGAAGATGTGGACAGTTTCCACTGACACATGTATGTGTTAGTGTTGATATTTATATTTTGTAAACACAACAGAATTTATCAGATTTTAAGGGGGAAAATCAACTTGATAGAAACTAACGAATAAGAATAATAATCCTTACTTTTCTATATATATTCTAATGTATTTATTGGTACACTCTGCATTGAATTGAGACAACTGACAGGTACAAGTCCGCTAGATTACTGATTGAACCTTCTCTGGTATGTTCTGAGATGAAAGTTTAGATCGACACAATTCATTCAAATCTGAAAAGGCTTTCAAGCAATGACCTCATTGATTCATAATCCTGACAATATGCCGACCACTGTAATGAAATTGTTGATTCATTTCACATTTTTCATGATGGGGGCCTTTATACTTTAACTGACTTTCAAAATGGTGTTTTCTCATTGTTAAAGGGCATATGGTGGCTTATATTTGCTTATTACCGTGTGCATTATTTTAACACTGGTGAATAGTATCAAATACCACGCCTCCTCATTTTTACATAACTAAAAGTACAACAATTCTGCAATAAAAAGTATGCCTCTTTAAAACTAAAGGTGATTTCTAACCATCTAAAATCCTTCAACAAAGAAACACAAACGGGCAAAGATTTGGACCTCGACATAATTAATATATGGACCTCTGTTTCTTGCAATTGGTGAAGACTATGTTACCCTATGGATGTCTTTTGGTTATTTTATAAATCTTTTTAGGTTTTTGCTGTATTCTTCAAACATTAAAATCAAAAGGTTGGACGGAAAACTAACTTCATCTGCAATTTTATTCTATTTGGTTAGATATATCTCAAATGTGGAAGTGACACAGTTTATGTCGCTTAAGTTACATATCCTGTTTCAAATTTTTATAAGACTGATTTGTTGAGGTTTGTATCTTGATAATTAATCTGACAAAAAAAAATTGCGATATTAATCTATTACGTCAAGTTTCAATTCCATTCAAATTCTAACTTAGATTTGCTTGGACATCTTTATAAATAGTAAAATCGAAGGTGTGAAATAGGAAACAAAGAAATCAATCTGATAAAAAATCAAACAGGTTAAAACTAAATATTGGACAAGTTTTTTACAGTTTCCTATATAAACTGGTATATTTTGGTGTTTTTTTACAGTTACCTATATAAACTGGTATATTTTGGTGACAAAAATGTGTTGGTATAAAGTCATAATCAATTTGTATGACCCATTAATAGGGGCTTTATGTTTTCTGGTATGTGTATCTGTTCATCCGTTTGTCAACTTTCAGGTTAAAGTTTGGGGTCAAGGTAGTTTTTGAAAGAAGAATATTGAAAGTCCAATCAACTTGAAATTTAGTACATATTTTCCCCATCATATGATGTTTCTAATTTTAATGCCAAATTACGTTTTTGTCTGCAAATTCACAGTCCACTGAACATAGAAAATGATAAAGCAAGTGGGTAATTCGTGTACTATGGATACATTTTTGTTTAGTAATGATATATTCACACTCCTAGGAAGAATTAAATGAACTTAAATGAAGTATTTAATCAAGTTAAATTATAATATATAAGATAAATAAAACACATGAAAAAATATGGCACTTTTATTTTCTTACAAAAAGTTTTAAAAAAAACATTGTTGATTAAAATTGCTCACATATGTTATGATATAAAAAAAAATAGCACTTTCAACTGCATTTCAGTAATACATTGTATTCATCATATGACTTATTAAAAACTATTGATATATGATTTTATATGGGAATATCATTAGTTAAGACAATCTGATTAGTCTAGAAGATTAGAAGATTACAAGAATGATCATGAGTTGACCTGAGGTCAATTGGTGTAAATGACATATATTTGAACAATAAACTCCTTCTGTGACATAAACACATAAGCATTGTGATATAGAAAATGCATGAATTTGAAAATCTTCTTTTCAATACCTAATAATCATAATATCTATGGATTCAGTAAGTGTTGTAGTTTCTGTAAATTATATACATATGATGTAACTGATTTAACAAATTATTGCATCTAGAAAAGCATTGTTTGATATTGA
The DNA here is from genome assembly GCF_965363235.1 of Mytilus galloprovincialis. Taxonomy (NCBI): domain Eukaryota; kingdom Metazoa; phylum Mollusca; class Bivalvia; order Mytilida; family Mytilidae; genus Mytilus; species Mytilus galloprovincialis. The sequence goes on along the minus strand of NC_134850.1, from coordinate 65,870,275 downwards.
ACACAAAATTGTCTATGCAATTGGAATGTAATGAATGGTTGTCCGTCTTCATGTATTTGCAAGTTTTTGTCTCTTAGTTTCATCATCTCCAATAAATGGACTATTTTGTCTTGCATTATGATAAAGTTGTAATAAGTCCAATGCTTGTGTTGTCTGAGATCTCTCGTCCAGGTGGCGCTGACAAGCTTCCTGTACTGTTTTTGCATAGTTTTCTGTGTCCTGCAGAAGATGTGCCAAATGACCAATCGCCAAATCAACGATCAGCTGAAAAATAAAAATTCAAATAAACCTGAACTTACAGTCAAAACAGAATCAAAGAGCAGATTGCTCTGAGGGATATGATTGCCATTGTTTTCATTGACACATGTATACATTTAGCTGGATAATATTATTTTCAAAACTAATTCAACTGCACATGTAAAATGTAATTTACGTAATCTGAATAGTTACAAAATAGCCAATCCTGGATACAAGTGTATGAACAATATATACCTATTGTGTTTAATTTTTGTACTATCAATTCCAAGTTTACTTTCCACAGCAGTCACTGAGACTGAGAGTGAGAGAAGGTATTTCACTTAGTATCTTATCACCTATTTATTTCCTACGTTAATTCTAGGAGGAACCCCATTCCTTACTCTTTAAATATTTAATTTCCTTTGGGTCAGTGGTCATGACTCCTTTCTCAATCACATTCCTCGGTTTAAATTGCGATCGTTTTTAATATAATACAATGTTTATAGACAGAACGAGTTAATTTTTCTCGACCTGTTGTATAAAATTGACGAAAGTTACTTCCGGAAGGGAGACAACTCAAAACAATAATATGGAAGACTCCATTTCGCCTGAAGGGGTGTTGTAGTTACACCTTTATGATGTGGACTACATTTATTTTAATTTAAATGATGCATATGATTTAAAATAAGCTGTTATCACAGAGATATGTCTCGCCTTTTTGTAATTTTTATTATGCAAATGTTGAAATAAAAATAGCAATACTTTTACATCTTACACAAGTTATGAAAATATTCAAAGTCAATGAACCATGACTGAGTTACATGGCTAAACAATTTCCATGTAAATGAGATGTGCCAATGCTTATACAACTGCATACCAAATACCATCATGAACATTGACTTAATACAAACATGAACTAGTAAACTAAAGAAAAGTTTCAAAGTCAATAAGAAGTGGTGAGGATATATTATCTCCATGGAAACAATACTTTCAAGTGCCAATAAATTTGCATACCAAATATCATTGACTTAACATTAGCAGTTCATCTTAAACTGATCTAATCACAAACTAATACATGTAAACTAAGATACGTTTCAAAGTCATTAGTCTGTGACATTGACAATTTCATAATGTGAGTACCCACCGTGTAGAACGCCACATGCGGGGTGTCGGCTATGTTTGACATGGGGTGGCAATTTTGAAGCGACGAAAAAGTAAGAAGGTAAGTTCAAGCATCAAAATTTCTTATTTCTAGAACTCTCAGTACCATATAATGTATTGCACGGAAGGAACCGCAACATAATCTATTTCCTGAAAGCAGAAGCAGTCGTTTTGAGTGCTCAGTTTTCTCAAACACCTCGCCCTAGTTTTCCGTGTTGCAGATTTTGAGGCTTTATATGCAAATTTCGGTATAAAAAACTACATTACACAGCCATCCCCTGTATCATTTATATAGAATTGAATTCCTCTCATTGACTTATACCAAATACCAGTTTCTTAGTTAAAATTAATTGGTTTTAAAACTGTTATTCATCAAAATATAAAGTGTCGCTCGGGGTGTCAGATTTTGCGTCGCAAGGGGTAGAGGCTTGTTATAAAAAAATACATAGTTGCTTGTAAATTAGTCTTCATATGATACATTTTATTTCAAACACATCTACTTTACCATGACAAAACAAGGATTTTTCATTTTGCCTGTTTTTGGTCTTATAAAATATATGCTTTTGATTTCATTCACATCTACTTTACCATGACAAAATAAGGGTTTTTCATTTTGCCTGTTTTTGGTCTTATAAAACATGTGCTTTTGATTTCATTCATAGTAAAAAAAAAATGGCTTAAAATATTTAGTTTTCAAGCTGGTAAACGATTTCTTTTCCTTTATAGTCACTATCATGGTAAAAAAAAGTCAAGGCTATGGCTCAATAAACCAAAACATCACAAAATAGTCCTCAATATAAGATATGCCTGAAGCTTCCACCAGCCAAAATGCATCATAGTTCATCACCAGGTTCATCTAAAAAGCACTCGTGCACGCCGCAAAAATCCATTACTCCTAAAAGAATTAGAACACTCTATCCAATGAAACACTCACCGGCATCTTTTTTTCAGCGAATGACAACACAACTTTAAGTAATCCTGAAGACGATGACACTACAATTGTCAATGAGAAAACAACGACTTGTACACAATATACAACGGAACAGGTTTACAAGAAAAAATGATTCAAGACAGTTATCTCGTTCGTAATCGCCCAGCTAGAACTATCCGTTTTCTGTTACACATCTATCATATCATATCTACTTTGAAGGTCTACTCTGATTATATACATATCTCTAAACGAACCGGAATTGAATAAAATTTGAAGAATTTGATGTAACCTGTGTTTTTCTAGGTTGAATTTCTGTTACATTTATGTTCCTATTTGTGTAGGTGTGTTTGAATTAAAAAGTATCAGATAGAGATCGATTTATAAGAAAATGTATTCGTTTTTTATGACAAGCCTCTACCCCTTGCGACGCAAAATCTGACACCCCGAGCGACACTTTGTATTTTGATGAATAACAGTTTTAAAACCAATTAATTTTAACTAAGAAACTGGTATTTGGTATAAGTCAATGAGAGGAATACAATTCTGTATAAATGATACGGAGGGTAGATGTATAAAGTAGTTTTTTATACCGAAATTTGCATATAAAGCCTCAAAATCTGCAACACGGAAAACTAGGGCGAGGTGTTTGAGAAAACTGAGCACTCAAAACGACTGCTTCTGCTTTCAGGAAATAGATTATGTTGCGGTTCCTTCCGTGCAATACATTATATGGTACTGAGAGTTCTAGAAATAAGAAATTTTGATGCTTGAACTTACCTTCTTACTTTTTCGTCGCTTCAAAATTGCCACCCCATGTCAAACATAGCCGACACCCCGCAAGTGGCGTTCTACACGGTGGTACCGGTACTTTTTTGTAAGCTTGTAAACATTTTGTATTATTTACCTGTAAATCTTCATTTGATAGTGTTATAATGTGAGTTATACTTTTCTGTAAGCTTGTAAACATTTTGTATTATTTACAAACCTGTAAATCTTCATTTGAAAGTGTTATAATGTGAGTTATATGTTTCTGTAAGCTTGTAAACATTTTGTATTATTTACCTGTAAATCTTCATTTGATAGTGTTATAATGTGAGTTATATTTTTCTGTAAGCTTGTAAACCTTTAGTATTATTTACCTGTAAATCTTCATTTGATAGTGTTATAATGCGAGTTATATTTTTCTGTAAGCTTGTAAACATTTTGTATTGTTTACCTGTAAATCTTCATTTGATAGTGTTATAATGTGAGTTATATTTTTCTGTAAGCTTGTAAACATTTAGTATTGTTTACCTGTAAATCTTCATTTGATAGTGTTATAATGCGAGTTATATTTTTCTGTAAGCTTGTAAACATTTAGTATTATTTACCTGTAAATCTTCATTTGATAGTGTTATAATGTGAGTTATATTTTTCTGTAAGCTTGTAAACATTTTGTATTGTTTACCTGTAAATCTTCATTTGATAGTGTTATAATGCGAGTTATATTTTTCTGTAAGCTTGTAAACCTTTAGTATTATTTACCTGTAAATCTTCATTTGATAGTGTTATAATGTGAGTTATATTTTTCTGTAAGCTTGTAAACATTTAGTATTATTTACCTGTAAATCTTCATTTGATAGTGTTATAATGTGAGTTATATTTTTCTGTAAGCTTGTAAACATTTAGTATTATTTACCTGTAAATCTTCATTTGATAGTGTTATAATGTGAGTTATATTTTTCTGTAAGCTTGTAAACATTTTGTATTATTTACCTGTAAATCTTCATTTGATAGTGTTATAATGTGAGTTATATTTCTCTGTAAGCTTGTAAACCTTTAGTATTATTTACCTGTAAATCTTCATTTGATAGTGTTATAATGCGAGTTATATTTTTCTGTAAGCTTGTAAACATTTTGTATTATTTACCTGTAAATCTTCATTTGATAGTGTTATAATGCGAGTTATATTTTTCTGTAAGCTTGTAAACCTTTAGTATTATTTACCTGTAAATCTTCATTTGATAGTGTTATAATGCGAGTTATATTTTTCTGTAAGCTTGTAAACCTTTAGTATTATTTACCTGTAAATCTTCATTTGATAGTGTTATAATGCGAGTTATATTTTTCTGTAAGCTTGTAAACCTTTAGTATTGTTTACCTGTAAATCTTCATTTGATAGTGTTATAATGCGAGTTATATTTTTCTGTAAGCTTGTAAACCTTTAGTATTATTTACCTGTAAATCTTCATTTGATAGTGTTATAATGTGAGTTATATTTTTCTGTAAGCTTGTAAACCTTTAGTATTATTTACCTGTAAATCTTCATTTGATAGTGTTATAATGCGAGTTATATTTTTCTGTAAGCTTGTAAACATTTAGTATTATTTACCTGTAAATCTTCATTTGATAGTGTTATAATGTGAGTTATATTTTTCTGTAAGCTTGTAAACCTTTAGTATTATTTACCTGTAAATCTTCATTTGATAGTGTTATAATGTGAGTTATATTTTTCTGTAAGCTTGTAAACATTTAGTGTTATTTACAAACCTGTAAATCTTCATTTGATAGTGTTATAATGTGAGTTATATTTTTCTGTAAGCTTGTAAACATTTAGTATTATTTACCTGTAAATCTTCATTTGATAGTGTTATAATGTGAGTTATATTTTTCTGTAAGCTTGTAAACATTTTGTATTATTTACCTGTAAATCTTCATTTGATAGTGTTATAATGTGAGTTATATTTTTCTGTAAGCTTGTAAACCTTTAGTATTATTTACCTGTAAATCTTCATTTGATAGTGTTATAATGTGAGTTATATTTTTCTGTAAGCTTGTAAACCTTTAGTATTATTTACCTGTAAATCTTCATTTGATAGTGTTATAATGCGAGTTATATTTTTCTGTAAGCTTGTAAACATTTTGTATTATTTACCTGTAAATCTTCATTTGATAGTGTTATAATGTGAGTTATATTTTTCTGTAAGCTTGTAAACATTTAGTATTATTTACCTGTAAATCTTCATTTGATAGTGTTATAATGCGAGTTATATTTTTCTGTAAGCTTGTAAACATTTAGTATTGTTTACCTGTAAATCTTCATTTGATAGTGTTATAATGTGAGTTATATTTTTCTGTAAGCTTGTAAACATTTAGTATTGTTTACCTGTAAATCTTCATTTGATAGTGTTATAATGTGAGTTATATTTTTCTGTAAGCTTGTAAACATTTAGTATTGTTTACCTGTAAATCTTCATTTGATAGTGTTATAATGTGAGTTATATTTTTCTGTAAGCTTGTAAACCTTTAGTATTATTTACCTGTAAATCTTCATTTGATAGTGTTATAATGCGAGTTATATTTTTCTGTAAGCTTGTAAACATTTTGTATTATTTACCTGTAAATCTTCATTTGATAGTGTTATAATGGGAGTTATATTTTTCTGTAAGCTTGTAAACATTTTGTATTATTTACCAGTAAATCTTCATTTGATAGTGTTATAATGCGAGTTATATTTTTCTGTAAGCTTGTAAACATTTAGTATTATTTACCTGTAAATCTTCATTTGATAGTGTTATAATGTGAGTTATATTTTTCTGTAAGCTTGTAAACATTTTGTATTATTTACCAGTAAATCTTCATTTGATAGTGTTATAATGCGAGTTATATTTTTCTGTAAGCTTGTAAACATTTAGTATTATTTACCTGTAAATCTTCATTTGATAGTGTTATAATGTGAGTTATATTTTTCTGTAAGCTTGTAAACCTTTAGTATTATTTACCTGTAAATCTTCATTTGATAGTGTTATAATGCGAGTTATATTTTTCTGTAAGCTTGTAAACATTTAGTATTGTTTACCTGTAAATCTTCATTTGATAGTGTTATAATGTGAGTTATATTTTTCTGTAAGCTTGTAAACCTTTAGTATTATTTACCTGTAAATCTTCATTTGATAGTGTTATAATGCGAGTTATATTTTTCTGTAAGCTTGTAAACATTTTGTATTGTTTACCTGTAAATCTTCATTTGATAGTGTTATAATGTGAGTTATATTTTTCTGTAAGCTTGTAAACATTTTGTATTATTTACCTGTAAATCTTCATTTGATAGTGTTATAATGTGAGTTATATTTTTCTGTAAGCTTGTAAACCTTTAGTATTATTTACCTGTAAATCTTCATTTGATAGTGTTATAATGTGAGTTATATTTTTCTGTAAGCTTGTAAACATTTAGTATTGTTTACCTGTAAATCTTCATTTGATAGTGTTATAATGTGAGTTATATTTTTCTGTAAGCTTGTAAACCTTTAGTATTATTTACCTGTAAATCTTCATTTGATAGTGTTATAATGCGAGTTATATTTTTCTGTAAGCTTGTAAACATTTAGTATTGTTTACCTGTAAATCTTCATTTGATAGTGTTATAATGTGAGTTATATTTTTCTGTAAGCTTGTAAACATTTAGTATTGTTTACCTGTAAATCTTCATTTGATAGTGTTATAATGTGAGTTATATTTTTCTGTAAGCTTGTAAACCTTTAGTATTATTTACCTGTAAATCTTCATTTGATAGTGTTATAATGTGAGTTATATTTTTCTGTAAGCTTGTAAACATTTAGTATTGTTTACCTGTAAATCTTCATTTGATAGTGTTATAATGTGAGTTATATTTTTCTGTAAGCTTGTAAACCTTTAGTATTATTTACCTGTAAATCTTCATTTGATAGTGTTATAATGCGAGTTATATTTTTCTGTAAGCTTGTAAACATTTTGTATTGTTTACCTGTAAATCTTCATTTGATAGTGTTATAATGTGAGTTATATTTTTCTGTAAGCTTGTAAACATTTTGTATTATTTACCAGTAAATCTTCATTTGATAGTGTTATAATGTGAGTTATATTTTTCTGTAAGCTTGTAAACATTTAGTATTGTTTACCTGTAAATCTTCATTTGATAGTGTTATAATGTGAGTTATATTTTTCTGTAAGCTTGTAAACATTTAGTATTATTTACAAACCTGTAAATCTTCATTTGATAGTGTTATAATGTGAGTTATATTTTTCTGTAAGCTTGTAAACCTTTAGTATTGTTTATCTGTAAATCTTCATTTGATAGTGTTATAATGCGAGTTATATTTTTCTGTAAGCTTGTAAACATTTTGTATTATTTACCTGTAAATCTTCCTTTGATAGTGTTATAATGTGAGTTATATTTTTCTGTAAGCTTGTAAACATTTAGTATTGTTTACCTGTAAATCTTCATTTGATAGTGTTATAATGTGAGTTATATTTTTCTGTAAGCTTGTAAACATTTAGTATTATTTACCTGTAAATCTTCATTTGATAGTGTTATAATGTGAGTTATATTTTTCTGTAAGCTTGTAAACATTTAGTATTATTTACCTGTAAATCTTCATTTGATAGTGTTATAATGCGAGTTATATTTTTCTGTAAGCTTGTAAACCTTTAGTATTATTTACCTGTAAATCTTCATTTGATAGTGTTATAATGCGAGTTATATTTTTCTGTAAGCTTGTAAACATTTAGTATTATTTACCTGTAAATCTTCATTTGATAGTGTTATAATGTGAGTTATATTTTTCTGTAAGCTTGTAAACATTTAGTATTGTTTACCTGTAAATCTTCATTTGATAGTGTTATAATGTGAGTTATATTTTTCTGTAAGCTTGTAAACATTTAGTATTATTTACCTGTAAATCTTCATTTGATAGTGTTATAATGTGAGTTATATTTTTCTGTAAGCTTGTAAACATTTAGTATTGTTTACCTGTAAATCTTCATTTGATAGTGTTATAATGCGAGTTATATTTTTCTGTAAGCTTGTAAACATTTTGTATTGTTTACCTGTAAATCTTCATTTGATAGTGTTATAATGTGAGTTATATTTTTCTGTAAGCTTGTAAACATTTAGTATTATTTACCTGTAAATCTTCATTTGATAGTGTTATAATGTGAGTTATATTTTTCTGTAAGCTTGTAAACCTTTAGTATTATTTACCTGTAAATCTTCATTTGATAGTGTTATAATGCGAGTTATATTTTTCTGTAACCTTGTAAACATTTAGTATTATTTACCTGTAAATCTTCATTTGATAGTGTTATAATGCGAGTTATATTTTTCTGTAAGCTTGTAAACATTTAGTATTATTTACCTGTAAATCTTCATTTGATAGTGTTATTATGTGAGTTATATTTTTCTGTAAGCTTGTAAACATTAAGTATTGTTTACCTGTAAATCTTCATTTGATAGTGTTATAATGCGAGTTATATTTTTCTGTAAGCTTGTAAACATTTAGTATTATTTACCTGTAAATCTTCATTTGATAGTGTTATAATGTGAGTTATATTTTTCTGTAAGCTTGTAAACATTTTGTATTATTTACAAACCTGTAAATCTTCATTTGATAGTGTTATAATGTGAGTTATATTTTTCTGTAAGCTTGTAAACATTTTGTATTATTTACAAACCTGTAAATCTTCATTTGATAGTGTTATAATGTGAGTTATATTTTTCTGTAAGCTTGTAAACATTTTGTATTATTTACAAACCTGTAAATCTTCATTTGATAGTGTTATAATGTGAGTTATATTTTTCTGTAAGCTTGTAAACCTTTAGTATTATTTACCTGTAAATCTTCATTTGATAGTGTTATAATGTGAGTTATATTTTTCTGTAAGCTTGTAAACCTTTAGTATTATTTACCTGTAAATCTTCATTTGATAGTGTTATAATGTGAGTTATATTTTTCTGTAAGCTTGTAAACATTTTGTATTATTTACAAACCTGTAAATCTTCATTTGATAGTGTTATAAAGTGAGTTATATTTTTCTGTAAGCTTGTAAACATTTAGTATTATTTACAAACCTGTAAATCTTCATTTGATAGTGTTATAATGTGAGTTATATTTTTCTGTAAGCTTGTAAACATTTTGTATTATTTACAAACCTGTAAATCTTCATTTGATAGTGTTATAATGCGAGTTATATTTTTCTGTAAGCTTGTAAACATTTAGTATTATTTACCTGGAAATCTTCATTTGATAGTGTTATAATGTGAGTTATATTTTTCTGTAAGCTTGTAAACATTTAGTATTGTTTACCTGTAAATCTTCATTTGATAGTGTTATAATGCGAGTTATATTTTTCTGTAAGCTTGTAAACATTTAGTATTATTTACCTGTAAATCTTCATTTGATAGTGTTATAATGTGAGTTATATTTTTCTGTAAGCTTGTAAACATTTAGTATTATTTACCTGTAAATCTTCATTTGATAGTGTTATAATGTGAGTTATATTTTTCTGTAAGCTTGTAAACATTTAGTATTATTTACCTGTAAATCTTCATTTGATAGTGTTATAATGTGAGTTATATTTCTCTGTAAGCTTGTAAACATTTTGTATTATTTACCTGTAAATCTTCATTTGATAGTGTTATAATGCGAGTTATATTTTTCTGTAAGCTTGTAAACATTTAGTATTATTTACCTGTAAATCTTCATTTGATAGTGTTATAATGTGAGTTATATTTTTCTGTAAGCTTGTAAACATTAAGTATTGTTTACCTGTAAATCTTCATTTGATAGTGTTATAATGCGAGTTATATTTTTCTGTAAGCTTGTAAACATTTAGTATTATTTACCTGTAAATCTTCATTTGATAGTGTTATAATGCGAGTTATATTTTTCTGTAAGCTTGTAAACATTTAGTATTATTTACAAACCTGTAAATCTTCATTTGATAGTGTTATAATGTGAGTGATATTTTTCTGTAAGCTTGTAAACATTTAGTATTGTTTACCTGTAAATCTTCATTTGATAGTGTTATAATGTGAGTTATATTTTTCTGTAAGCTTGTAAACATTTAGTATTATTTACAAACCTGTAAATCTTCATTTGATAGTGTTATAAAGTGAGTTATATTTTTCTGTTAGCTTGTAAACATTTAGTATTATTTACAAACCTGTAAATCTTCATTTGATAGTGTTATAAAGTGAGTTATATTTTTCTGTTAGCTTGTAAACATTTAGTATTATTTACCTGTAAATCTTCATTTGATAGTGTTATAATGTGAGTTATATTTTTCTGTAAGCTTGTAAACCTTTAGTATTATTTACCTGTAAATCTTCATTTGATAGTGTTATAATGTGAGTTATATTTTTCTGTAAGCTTGTAAACATTTAGTATTTTTTACCTGTAAATCTTCATTTGATAGTGTTATAATGGGAGTTATATTTTTCGGTAAGCTTGTAAACCTTTAGTATTATTTACCTGTAAATCTTCATTTGATAGTGTTATAATGTGAGTTATATTTTTCTGTAAGCTTGTAAACATTTAGTATTATTTACCTGTAAATCTTCATTTGATAGTGTTATAATGTGAGTTATATTTTTCTGCAAGCTTGTAAACCTTTAGTATTATTTACCTGTAAATCTTCATTTGATAGTGTTATAATGTGAGTTATATTTTTCTGTAAGCTTGTAAACATTTTGTATTATTTACAAACCTGTAAATCTTCATTTGATAGTGTTATAAAGTGAGTTATATTTTTCTGTAAGCTTGTAAACATTTAGTATTATTTACAAACCTGTAAATCTTCATTTGATAGTGTTATAATGTGAGTTATATTTTTCTGTAAGCTTGTAAACATTTTGTATTATTTACAAACCTGTAAATCTTCATTTGATAGTGTTATAATGCGAGTTATATTTTTCTGTAAGCTTGTAAACATTTAGTATTATTTACCTGTAAATCTTCATTTGATAGTGTTATAATGGGAGTTATATTTTTCTGTAAGCTTGTAAACATTTAGTATTGTTTACCTGTAAATCTTCATTTGATAGTGTTATAATGTGAGTTATATTTTTCTGTAAGCTTGTAAACATTTAGTATTATTTACAAACCTGTAAATCTTCATTTGATAGTGTTATAATGCGAGTTATATTTTTCTGTAAGCTTGTAAACATTTAGTATTATTTACCTGTAAATCTTCATTTGATAGTGTTATAATGCGAGTTATATTTTTCTGCAAGCTTGTAAACATTTAGTATTATTTACAAACCTGTAAATCTTCATTTGATAGTGTTATAATGGGAGTTATATTTTTCTGTAAGCTTGTAAACATTTAGTATTATTTACAAACCTGTAAATCTTCATTTGATAGTGTTATAATGTGAGTTATATTTTCTGTAAGCTTGTAAACATTTAGTATTGTTTACCTGTAAATCTTCATTTGATAATGTTATAATGTGACTTATATTTTTCTGTAAGCTTGTAAACATTTAGTATTATTTACCTGTAAATCTTCATTTGATAGTGTTATAATGTGAGTTATATTTTTCTGTAAGCTTGTAAACATTTAGTATTATTTACCTGTAAATCTTCATTTGATAGTGTTATAATGTGAGTTATATTTTTCTGTAAGCTTGTAAACATTTAGTATTATTTACCTGTAAATCTTCATTTGATAGTGTTATAATGTGAGTTATATTTTTCTGTAAGCTTGTAAACATTTAGTATTGTTTACCTGTAAATCTTCATTTGATAGTGTTATAATGTGAGTTATATTTTTCTGTAAGCTTGTAAACATTTTGTATTATTTACCTGTAAATCTTCATTTGATAGTGTTATAATGTGAGTTATATTTTTCTGTAAGCTTGTAAACATTTAGTATTATTTACCTGTAAATCTTCATTTGATAGTGTTATAATGCGAGTTATATTTTTCTGTAAGCTTGTAAACATTTAGTATTATTTACCTGTAAATCTTCATTTGATAGTGTTATAATGTGAGTTATATTTTTCTGTAAGCTTGTAAACATTTAGTATTGTTTACCTGTAAATCTTCATTTGATAGTGTTATAATGGGAGTTATATTTTTCTGTAAGCTTGTAAACATTTTGTATTATTTACCTGTAAATCTTCATTTGATAGTGTTATAATGGGAGTTATATTTTTCTGTAAGCTTGTAAACATTTAGTATTATTTACAAACCTGTAAATCTTCATTTGATAGTGTTATAATGTGAGTTATATTTTTCTGTAAGCTTGTAAACATTTAGTATTATTTACCTGTAAATCTTCATTTGATAGTGTTATAATGCGAGTTATATTTTTCTGTAAGCTTGTAAACATTTAGTATTGTTTACCTGTAAATCTTCATTTGATAGTGTTATAATTGCGAGTTATATTTTTCTGTAAGCTTGTAAACCTTTAGTATTATTTACCTGTTAATCTTCATTTGATAGTGTTATAATGTGAGTTATATTTTTCTGCAAGCTTGTAAACATTTAGTATTATTTACAAACCTGTAAATCTTCATTTGATAGTGTTATAATGTGAGTTATATTTTTCTGTAAGCTTGTAAACATTTAGTATTATTTACCTGTAAATCTTCATTTGATAGTGTTATAATGGGAGTTATATTTTTCTGTAAGCTTGTAAACATTTAGTATTATTTACAAACCTGTAAATCTTCATTTGATAGTGTTATAATACGAGTTATATTTTTCTGCAAGCTTGTAAACATTTAGTATTATTTACAAACCTGTAAATCTTCATTTGATAGTGTTATAATGCGAGTTATATTTTTCTGCAAGCTTGTAAACATTTAGTATTATTTACAAACCTGTAAATCATTTGATAGTGTTATAATGCGAGTTATATTTTTCTGCAAGCTTGTAAACATTTAGTATTATTTACAAACCTGTAAATCTTCATTTGATAGTGTTATAATGCGAGTTATATTTTTCTGCAAGCTTGTAAACATTTAGTATTATTTACAAACCTGTAAATCTTCATTTGATAGTGTTATAATGCGAGTTATATTTTTCTGCAAGCTTGTAAACATTTAGTATTATTTACAAACCTGTAAATCTTCATTTGATAGTGTTATAATGCGAGTTATATTTTTCGGTAAGCTTGTAAACATTTAGTATTATTTACCTGTAAATCTTCATTTGATAGTGTTATAATGCGAGTTATATTTTTCTGTAAGCCAGCAATCATTTCTTTGGACCTGTCAGAAATTTCGGTTCCTCCTCCAATAAAATCAGGTTCATCATGTCCTGACACTTCACCTGTAACAAGTCATGTACAACAATTAGAACTATGTGAGCTACGTTAGATTTTCAAATTCTATCAACAGGAAGTTGAAAATCAATTGAAAAAATGCTTCATACAGTAAAGCATGCTTACATAAAAATTGATAATAAAATTTCCTAGAAAAATTGATGGAAAATTTTACACATCTGACATTACGTTTTAAAATATTAATAAATTAATAGGTAATCAGGAAGTTGATGAGTGTTAAATATGAAAATAAGTTGATGAGTGATGAATCTGAAAACAATCTTTTATGGTAATATTCTTTAAAAAGCTCCAAAATGTTGATATTCACAGCAAAAGCTAACCAAACCTTTAAACAGACTTATTCAGAAGGGGTATAGTAACAATACTGTTGTCAGGTCATTAAAAATGGCATATTTGGGTAATATATAAATCTTTTATTCAGATAGTTATACATACATGTATGTATGTATACTTTTATGAAAAAAGTCTGAGGTTACATGCAAATCTGTACAATGCAATATATAGAATTTGCATTCAATATTTACATATTATTACAAGGCAAATATTTGAGTGGATATGGATGGATTGAAAAAGCTTAATCCACATGAGATGTAGAGTATTGGTTTAGATATTTGTGGGTTGCACTTAAATATCATGATTCTTCTGTAATATCCCCACAATTTGTATGTGAAATAAAATCTGACTATTTCCCATTAGTATTTATCGAAGTCATACAACATGTGAGTAGGGTGTTGTCAGGATGTTATTGTTTACGTTACATAAAAATGAATTAACAACATGTAGAAAACATATTATAGTTCCTTATATCTTCTACTCTATTTCCACAATGTTCCATTATAAAACTTCATGGTCAATTACATGTAATGTGATAATCTGATAACTATTATGTCAACTAATGTCATTATGAAATCTCAGTGTTAAAAGGTTCTCAAGACATTTCTTAGGCCACGGTTTTTTTATTTGTTGGTTTACGGATCCGCCGACCCGATTTTGCCGATTTTCAGAATAAAAATAAAATTGACTTTTCATGCTTTTTTTATTCCCGCCGACCCTTATAAATGCATTATCCCTGAAAAATAATTAAAATTTACTTTTATTATGAAATGAAATGCATTAATCATTAACAAAGTTGATAACACTTTCGATCACTTTCTATTGTGAAAAATAAAACTTTCTAAAAATAGACAAATCAATTATAACTGACCTTGAAATGTCTTTTGCGCAAATAATTTTGCGGAACGAAACCTGTGTTTAAAACAAATTACAAAATAAGTTCGTTTCCCTTATCTGTCATCAGTCCGTAAGATGCATCATCTAAGAGAAATAGACTTGTCCAAATGTGGACAGGTGGGATACATCAATTAAAGTACTGAATATTAACAAATCATTTGAAATTTTCTTGTTTCATAGATAACAAAAAATATCGATCATTGGGATAAAAACCGGATTGCATGACAACTGATTAACCCGATATTGTCGTTTTTCCAGTGGACGAGTCTTTTACATTTTTCGACACGTGTGTTGAAACTTATTTTTGCACGACGTTTTTATATTTTTTTTCTTTATCAGTTTTTGTGCTTGAAGATCACCAAGTTTTCTGGAATTGATTGAGAGCTACGCGAATCTGTTTTTCTTGTTTGTGAAATGACGATTTAATTTCGTCTTTGTCCGTGCAACCCCCTTTTTTACAGGAAATTATTAAACGATGTCCTGCGATGTTCATGATCACTGATCAATAATATTTCATCGAACTTAATGTTAAGAAATGATGACAAAACAGCATATAAGACAAACATTTTGTTAGTAAGGTGAAATATATATTATTTTGCATATTTTTTCTGTTTTGAAAGATATTTTTTTTCTTTTTTTTCCGACCGACCGACCCGACTTTTTTATGCGAAAAATCCGTAAACCAACAAATTAAAAAAACGTGGCCTTATTATGACCAATACAATGATCTGGGAAATTTAAAGGTCTTTAGATCCTTGAGGGCCCTCATGGGGTTTTTGATTATGTGATTACTTGGCCGTTTTTTTAATGATTATTTGATTATTAAGCCAAATATTTCATGATTATTTGATTACATAGGACTGTATTTTTAGTTTATGATTATTTGATTACTAAAGATAAGCAAATATTTAATGATTATGTGATTATATTGGCAAAAAATTGGTGATTATGTGATTACTAGGACCCCCCCATGAGGGGCCTCATCCTTGCAAGTGAAGCTTGATTACAGGGTCTGTATTTTAATCAAATTGTATAATTTCATTATCAATCTAGGTCTTGTTTGCAGGATCAGAAACAGTATAATTCTTCTTAAAAAAAATCTATTATACATTCGCTTACTTTCAGATTTTAAGGTCATTGTTTCAGATCATCAAAGTCAAGTGACAGAAAAACTGAATAATTTACGACACCAGGCTCTATTCATGCTATTCACCTACCTATGCCTTCAGGTCTCCACATCTGACCTTTAGGTAAGATCATCAAGGTCGAGTTATGAGGAAGGAAAACAAAGTAATCCTCATCATCAACCTCTGTTCCATCCTCTGCTATAACAACACGCAGCCCATCTGTACTTGTTATACCTAATTTATCTTTACCTAAATTAAAAAAATTATGATTGTTTACAATATTTCATATTTACATGTAAGGCTTAAAATTGTTGCTCGTACTGGGGGTTCTTTGTTATTTGTGGGATACCAATTTGTGGATTATGTGGGTTAAAGTAAACCATAAATGTTCATGAAGTACAAGTTTTTCACAGGAGATTGTATGCAATCTAAATGCTAAACCAAAAATTCAAATATCTACAAAGTACAATTGTTCCTCAAAAAGTATGTTTGAATCCACAACTGTAATCCTGATATTTATACTGCAGGGAAAATTTGCTATTTCTCAACTATTCTTATTTGTTCAGCTTTTTCATATATTTTCTTCATGTCATTGTTAATGATTTTATAATTAATTTTTTTTTTACCTCAGAAAATGTCTCTCAGTCAGACCACACTCAATTAACGTTTTGTCATCTGATTTTTTTTTAAAGGAAAAATGTGATATATCATTGTAAATCAAGTAATTTAATTTTTTTCTCATACAACAAATTTCAAGAGAAGAAACAGTACAATGTATATATGAATAATGTCTTTTCTTAAAACTACATGTACTAATAAACAAACTTGTATACATGTATGTACAAATGTACATCCTTGACTTTTCATCTGCAACCACTTTGAACATTTCTTATTTTGATAGAATGTTTAAACCAGCAGTTGCTATACATTTGCTATACATGTATGTTCATTATTTTCTGAGCCTCTCTAAAAAAAATCAGATTAAACAAGAGCAATGCATCAACACTCAATGCTACAAATGTATTGCTCTGTCCATTTTAATCGGGGGTTGTTAGCTTTCTCGGTGAAATTCTGGTTGCCGTATGGGTTTTGATCATTGTTGAAGGCCGTACTGTGACCTGTAGTTGCTAACTTCTACATCATTCAGTTTCTGGTGGGAAGATCACTCATTGGCAATCATATTCGATTTTTCTAATTTTTATAGCATAATACCTTTCTGAACTAGTTCTTGGAGAGAAGATGCTACAATCCCTTTCTTTACACTTCTGTCTTGGTTCCAGATCTTGAAAGGTCTGGCACCAGCCATTCAGAATCCTTATTAAAATAATAGTTATTTTCAAATATTAATTAAAACTTTTCATTTGATATATATTTAAAATTGTTTAACATGTTTAATAACCTTTTTACTTAATACATGCATTATTGCATTGCCATTAATAAATCATCATGTTTACTGTTTACTGGTAGGTTCCTCCTAGTCCAAATAATTATGACGTCTGGCAAGGATATTTTATTTTATTCTGGGACGCCTTCCTATGACCTTGCCAGACGTCATAATTATTAGGAATAGGTTCCTCCTACATGTCTCTGAAGAGCAAAGCTGTAAACCTGTTATTTGGAATAGCTTTCACCTTTTGTTAGTCATTTGCAACCAGGAAGTACACGGATATCTTTGTTTTTAACAAATAGCTGGAATTTATTTACATGAACTGGTGATGTAGTTGCTAATATGAGGCAGGCATTACCTGTGAATGGGGACAATGTTTGTTCAAATTATTTTTTTTGTAACTTTTAAAAATATTTGTTAAAAAAAAGAAACGTAAATACCGTAACGTTTCCGATTTTGGTTTTGTTGTTAGGGATTTTACTTGTGACGTTATTTAAGTTATGACGTCATGTTCAATGTAAACAAAGAAACGCAATGCATCAGGTAACGTTTATTCATACCAAAGACAAAGAATGATTAAAAATGAAATATTGGTATTGTGTTCCTTGAGTTCCTATATTTTACTAGACTAATCAAAGTCTCACGACAACAAGACTGGAAGAAGGAAGTAGAGTTATGAGTTCTGTGCAGATCCGCAAATTAAAAAACGCGACAAAAAAAAAATTGAACGATTTTGAGTTCATTAGTACAATGAAAAATTCGAGAAATTTTCCCCGATTTTTTTTTTTTTTTATTGAATTTTCTACTGTAATAGGGGACTTCGTCCCCATATCAAGGGGGTCTCATTGGGGGGTTCCGATCCCGGATCCCGCTTACTGCTATGGTTTTTTTTGGAAAAAAAAGTTTGTTTCCAGTTTTTGGAGAAAAAAATAATTTGTTTTTGATTCTGAGAAAAAAAAATTGTTTGTTTCACCCTAAGCTGCCACTATATGTAATGCTAAAATTGAAAGAAAATAATTGTTTTCGACTTGTCGCGAAAAAAAAAGTTTGCACAGAAAAAAAAAACATAGCCCCCCCCCCCGAAAATCAAATGGTTGCTGCCTTACACTATGTACGTAAGCAATTTTCATTTTTTTGTCATTTCACGGGTCCCACAAGACCTCATTTCCCGTTTTCACGCCACAATAATTTGACTTTCAAGTGTCACACTAACACAAAATCGGCAATCCCGCGTCACGCTTTAGACCACAATGAGACTTGCTATCAATTGCATTTTTTATATATATATATATGTATATATAACTAATAAACTATAACATAAGTAAACTGCCTTACAGGTGTATATTACTATCTTACGTAATCAAGCTTAAGGTGCATTGATGGAAGTAGCATATATGATTTAGAATGTGTAAAGCTGTATTAATTTACCTGTATGAATAATAAGTAAACAACTTGAAGACTCGACAATTCTTGCAACAAATACCAAAGAAATCAAAGCGGAAATAAAACAATCTGTGTTAAACTTCGACCGTACCGGAATAGTCGCGGAAATTCAGCCGGAATTCAATTCCGTGTCATAAAAAAACGACTGTTTCATTAGGCTGTAGGGAATAAATGAGTCGAAAGATAAATTTCTGAAGAAAGGAAAACAGTCTTACAATTATAAAAAATAGCCATAAGTGTTTTTTTTTTTTGTACTGGGTTTGGCTAGTAAACCCCATATTGACAGAAACAAGTGCCTGTGGATCCTGTGGGCCTAATTGGAATTTTGGGGTTTATTCTGAGCCAGACAATATTAATATGAGGCAGGCATTACCTGTAAATGGGGACGAAGTCTGTATGAATTATTTTTTTGTAACTTAATTATTTGTCAAAAAAAAAAGAAACGGAAATACCGTAACGTTTCCGAGTTTGGTTCTGTTGTTAGGGATTTTAGTTGTGACGTTATTTAAATTATGACGTCATATGCAATGTAAACAAAGAAACGCTATCATTAGGTAACGTTTTTTCATATCAAGGAATTATTAAAAATGAAATTGGTATTGCGCGTTTCTTCCTATTTTATACTAGACTGATAAATATATATTTTACTCAAAGTTTCATACAAACGAGACCGGAAAAAGGAAGTATATTGTACATTTCTGCGCAGGTCCGGGATTTCAAAACATGACATAAAAAAAAATTGAACGATTTTGAGTTCATTAGTACAATGAAAATTTCCCGAATTTTTCATTGTACTAATGAACTCAAAATCGCAAACTCCCCGGCAGTTCCAGTTCCGATCCGCATACGGGCCCGAATACTACTCTACACTAATCACTGCCTTCGGCTTTTTTCGTTACGCGCTCTTCAAGTGGTTTGACCCGTGATGACCTTTTGTTGCTACTGAAGCAAATATGGCCGACCATTGATGGATGAGGATATCTGTTATCAACTTTACCATTATACATGAATAAAAACGATAACTGTAAGTAAAATACACTCAATCCAAATAATTTTACTAAATAGAAACTTTGCAAAATTCTGTATCGTTAGGTCGAAGAAATCGATTGTGGTCAATTGTGGCTTGAAAACTATCGACTTTGCATGAAATGTTGTGAGACTGAGAGTCTGAGTGGTTAAATTTACCCGAGAAGCTGCTCCATATAGATTAAATTAGGGATAAATTTTCTCAAAACTCGATTCAGATCTATACATGATATATAATTTCATGGAATAAAGAAATGAAACAATCTTAAAACTATTATACAATGTATTTACTTGCAAAATAACACAGGGTAACACACACATACTAGATTTATTATGAATTTTGCTTTAATTATATATGTCATCATGGTCATGTGCAAAATAAATGTACAATAGTCTGGATGGGAACATTTTCATTTCGGTATTCAGGGTTTGAAATTAGCATCAGTCCACACACAATAGCCCCTACAGTTACAAGCATTTAAGTGTGGGCTACTTCAATTTTTTTCTCTTTATATATATAATTTAATTATATATATATGTTGGATATAAAATTTAAGCTGTGGGCTACAATGCTAAAATTTTTACTTCAATCCCTGGTATTACTATTTATTTCAAGAATATTTTATTGAATTATTATATCCAGTCAATTTATACAATGTAATAACACCCCCTAAAGTAAAATCATTAAGGGCAAATAAAAAAATATGTGTGTTTTCTATTTCCCCATTTACCCTATGATTTAAGGTTACAAATAGCTGCCTGCCTTAGAGTTTTTTTGTCGTCTTTTCAATAAGCATTTCACAATATAATATCTCTCCCAATGTTGAATAAAGTAAATTCCCCATTTTTTTCATAGATATTATTTAATTTGGCCTTATATATATTTATATACATGTACTCCTAATAAATCTTTTATTCCTGCAAAAAATGCACTGTTGACTATAAGGCCAAAATAAATAAATAGTGTGTTTCCTATTTCACCCTGAAAAAATTTAGGTAGGGTAGGTAGGTAAAACATTTTATTTTATGAAAACTTTTTATTTTTTTCTATCGATGAAAGCAGCGTGAGAAAAAGATTCAAAAATAAATCATTTGATGTGCCTGCATGGTTCTTTGATATTTATAATAGAACTTAATTAAATCTGCATACATTTTCAATAAATAATAAAAATGTCCTTTCAATTTAATGTTTTTATATCTGCAGAAGCTAAATATAACTTTAAGTTAAGGGTATACATGTGGGAACAGATACCTACCCTCCCCACCCCCCTTTTTTTAGTAGTAGAAACACTGTAAATCGATGCTAAGCAGCAGCTTATTATTTTTTTAGGGGCAATTCTCTTGCACCCTTTTTATTTAATAAATAGATGTGTTTTGATGTTTGACAGAATTTAATCTCTAGGAGTGGGGTTCTGACAATATTAAAATTTCAGGTCAGTTTGAGAAAAGTGAGAATCTTTTGTCTGGCTTTATATTTAATTATGGAAAACAAATTGTAGATTTTTTTCCATCTCTGGTCATGCTGGTATAAACTGTTCTGGGACCAGCTAGAGAAAATTTAAAAGAATAAAAGTAGACATGGTGCAGGGGCAGATTCATTTATAAATGAACATGAATCATACACCATGTCTGCCTACTGGGGAAAGCTTTCTATTTCTCGTTACACATTGTCTGCCTCTCCAACTGTCAAATCCCCAAAAGCATATTATGTCTGAGAACATTTTTTACAACGTTGGTAAGAGCATATTTTACAACAAAAGCTGGATTGATTTTAGCAGTAAATTGCTTTCATTTTACTCTGAAAATTATTTGTCAAGTATGGTCTTGTCAAATGTTTTCGTATGTTATAAAACTTTTTTTTTGCCCATCATGTTATGCTTAAAAAGATTCATCATATTGTAATAATCCAGAATTGATGTCATTATATTTTGCAAACATGTGATCACATTTTGCATATTTGACAGCTAATAAAAACAGCTGCAGCCATGCTTGTTTATTTAAAATCTTGGTGTTTGAAACGCTTGACTCATTAATATTGGTCATTGCTATCAAACGTTTTGAAGATTTGTAATTTTCTAAACAAAAAGTCGGATACGGACAGACCGAAAAATCCGGATTTTTCATTTTTTTTTTTTTTTTGTCAATAAAATGTTTAGGGTCGGCGTCGGAAATGGAGGTAGGGTCGGGAAACCGGAAACATACTATTAATTTATTTTGGCCTAATTCTAGGACGCCAGTGATCAGTTCTAATGTTGCTTTTTTTTATCTTACAGATGGTGACAAAACAGCACAATGTTTAGACTGAATC